>NC_044549.1:114595612-114809055 GCF_007565055.1 Rhinopithecus roxellana | reverse complement strand
TATAGCACTTTGTCAGATGAGAAAAATGCAAAAAATATTCTTTCCCATTTCTGTAGGTTGGCCTGTTTTTTCACTCTTCACTCTGATGTTTTTTTTTTTGGCAGTGCAGAAGCTCTCTTTTAGTTTAATTAGATCCCATTTGTCAATTTTTGCCTTGGGTGACCACATTGCCCTTTTTTGGTTTTGTTGTTTTTGACATGAAGTCTTTTGCAAATGCCTATGTCCCTAAATGGTCATTCACTAGTTTTTTCCTTCTAGCGGTTTTTTGGTTTTTATGGTTTTTGGCTTCTAAAGTTTATTTTAAGTCTCTAACCCATTTGAATTAAATTAATTATTAAGAAATAAGGAACGGATCCAGTTTCAGATTTCTGATTATGGCTAGCCAATTTTCCCAGCAACAGTATTTTAAATAGGGAATCCATTTACTTAAATTTTTTGGTTTTGCGATAGGTTTGTAAAGAAATGATGGACTTGTAGATTGTTTGATGGTTATTATTTATGAGGGATAGTTCTGTTCAATGGGTATTATTATTTATATTGTTTTGGTATAACAGAAAAATTTGAGTTTTGGGAAGTAGAATGGTGAGTATAGTGTGAGATAAGGAGGGTAGGGTGCTAGAAATAAAGTTTGTTAAATTTTTTTGTGATTAGGATTGTTCTTGGCAATGAGGGTGGTCTTTGGCTTCTTTGTGGGTCGTCATCGGGATATTGTTGGGTGTCTAATTTTTGAACTTTAAAGCAGTTTTTTTTTACAATTCTGTGAAGAAGAAAGCCATTGTTAGCTTTAATGGGGATTGGTTGGTATTGGAATTCTATTAAATCTACTTGGGGCGTATTGGCCATTTTTCACATCTTGATTCTTCCTATCCAGGAGCATGGTTATGTTTCTTCCATTTTTGTTTGTTGTCCTCTTATTCCACTGAGCAGAGTGGTTTACTTCTTCCTTGAAAGAGTTCTTTAAATCCTTGTAAGCTGGATTCTAGGTTATTTTATCTCTTTGAAGCTAGTGTGACTTTGGGAGTCATTCGCTTTGTGATTGGCTGTGTTTTGTCTGTTTTTTGTCTGTTTTGTACTGGTGTATAAGACTTGTTGTTGATTTTTGCATATTGATTTTTTCGTGAGACTTGCGACTTAGTGATGAAGTTTCCTTATCAGCCTAAGGAGGATTTTGGGATGAGACAGTGGGAATTTTCTAATCTACAATCATATCATTTGCAAACAGGAACCAATTGACTTCTTCTTTTCTAAAGAATAGCTTGATTTCTTTTCTCTTGCCTGATTGACCACTAGCCAGAACTTCCAAAACCCCACTGTGTTGAATAGGAGGGTGCCAGGAGGGCATTCCCGTCTGTGTCAGTTTTCAAAATGAAATGCTTCAGTCTTCCGTTTTTGACCATTCAGGTGATATGGCCTGTGGGTTTTCTCATAAATATAGCTTCTTATTATTTTTGAGCTACATCCATCAATTTACCGTAATTTATTGGAGGTTTTTTTTTTTTTATCCTTTCCCACTTTTTGATGGGGTGTTGTTTTTTCTTCTCGTATATTGTTTGAGTTGCTTTTGTAGATTCTGGATATTAGCCTCTGTCAGATGAGTAGGTTGCAAAAATTTTCTCCCATTCTGTAGGTTGCCTGTTCACTCTGATGGTAGTTTCTTTTGCTGTGCAAAGCTCTTTGTTTAATTAGATCCCATTGTCAATTTTGCTTTTGCTGCCTTGCTTTTGGGTTTTAGACTGAAGTCCTTCCCATGCCATTGCCGAATGGTATACTACCTAGATTTTCTTCTAGGGTTTTAGGGTATTAGGTTTCTAAATTTAGTCTCTAATCCATCTTGAAATTTAAATTTAATCTTCGTATAAGGGTAAGGAAAGGATCCAGTTTCATCTTTCTACTTATGCTAGCCAATTTTCCCGCCACCATTTATATAAATAGGGAATCCTTTCCCCCATTTCTTGTTTCTTCAGGTTTTGTCAAAGATCAGATGGCTTGTATGATGGCTGTAGATGTGCGGTTTATTTTGAGGACTCTTGTTCTGTTCCATGGTCTATATCTCTGTTTGGTACCAGTACCATTGCTGTTTTTGTACTGTAGCCTTGTGAAGTTTGAAGTCAGGTAGCGTGACGCCTTCAGCTTTGTCCTTTTGGACTTAGGATGTCTTGGCAATGCGGCTCTTTTTTGGTTCCTACTATGAACTTTAAGCAGTTTTTCAGTTTTTTCCAATTCTGTGGAAGAAGAGAAATCATTGGTAGCTTGATGGGGATGGCATTGAATCTAAATAACCTGGGCAGATGGCCATTTTCCACGATATTGATCTTCCTATCCATGAGCATGGGTAGTTTTCCATTGTTTGTGTCCTCTTTATTTCACTGAGCAGTGTGTTGTAGTTCTCCTTGAAGAGGTCCTTTACATCCCTTGTAAGCTTGATTTCTAGGTATTTGTTCTCTTGAGAAATTGTGAATGGAAGTTCATTACTGATTTGGCTTCTGTTTGCTACTGGTGTATAAGAATGTTGTTGATTTTTGCCCATTAATTTTATCCTGAGACTTTGCTGAAGTGCTTATCAGCTTAAGGAGATTTTTGGGCTGAGACGATGGGGTTTCTAAAATATAACAATTCATGTCATTATGCAAACAGGGACAATTTGACTTCTTCTTTTCCTAACGTGGATACCCTTTGTTTCTTTCTCTTGCCTGATGCTCAGCCCGAAAACTTCCAACACTATGTTGAATACGGAGTTGTGAGAGAGGGCATTCTGTTCTTGTGCCAGTTTTCAAAGGGGATATTTTTCCAGTTTTTGCCCTTCAGAATATGATCTAGCTGTGTGGTTTTGTCATAAAAGGCTCTTATTATTTTTGGGGTTTTAGTCCACTCAATACCGTAATTTATTTGAGCTTTTTTTAGCATGAAGGGCTTGTTGAATTTGTCAAAGCCTTTCGATCTATCTATTGAGATAATCAGTGGTTTCTTGTCTTTGGTTGTTTTATAATGTTGATTACGTTTATTGATTTGCGAATGTTGACCCGCCTTGCACCCCAGGGATGAAGCCCACTTGATCATGGTGGTAGGATACTTTTTGATGTGCTGCTGATCCGGTTTGCCATTATTTTTTGGGATTTTGCCATGTGTTTCACAGGGATATGGTTTCTAAATCTTTTTTTGTGTTGTTCTCTCCACGGCTTTGGTATCTCCGGCTGAGTTGGCCTCAGATCATGGTTAGGAGGATTCCCTCTTTTTTATGATTGGACTTTGAGATAGTTTCAGCAGGAATGGTACCAGTCCCTTCCGTACTCTCTGGTTAGGAATTCAGCCTTGAATCCATCTGGTCCCGGACTTTTTTTGTTGGGGTTGGCATCTTAATTAGGCTATTAATTATTGCCTCAATTTCAGAGCTGCTTATGGTCTATTCAGGATCACTTTCTTCCTGGTTCTCTTGAAGCGTGTAACGTGTCACGGAATTACTATATTCTTTCTTAGTTTCTAGTTATTTGCTTAGAGGGTGTTTATAGTATTCTTCTGATTGGTAGTTGTTTATTCTTGTGGGGATCAGTGGTGATATTCCCTTTATCATTTTTTATTGCGCTCTATTTTATTCTTCTATCTTGATTCATCTCTCTTTCTTCTTTATTAGTCTGCTAGGGTGTAATTTTGTTGATTCTTTTTCAAAAAACCAGCCTCCGGATTATTGATTTTTTGGAGGGTTTTTGGTGTATTTATCCTTGGTGACGCTTCTGATCTTGATTTATTTTTTATCTTTTGGGGGGGGCCAATTATGCTAGTTTTGAATGTGTTTGATCTTGCCATCTTAGTTCTTTTAAATTGTGAAGTTTAGAGTGAATCTTAGATTCTTTATTCCTGCTCCTTCCCTGCTCTAAGAAACCAGTCCCTGGTGCCAAAAAGGTTGGAGACTGCTGTGAGGAATTGACAAATCTTAGTGAATATTTTGATTTGGAGGGGGAAATTGAGAAGGAGTCCAGGATGATTTGGAAATCTTAAACATGGGTGACTAGGAGAAGGAAGAAAGGAAAACATTAAGTTCAGAAGCTAAGTAAAGCTCGGGGCAAGGGAATGTGAATTCCAGTTTTATCCTTGTTGATTTGGCGGATGTCAGGCAGTCCTCATCAGACAAACACAGATGAACATTTTATTTCTAGGGAGAGATCAGGCTAAAGAGATACAGTAAGCAGTCATGGCCATGGGAATGCCCATCATCATTGTGAGAGTAGGTGAAATCATGGAGAAGAGCAAAGGGCTGGTGCAGATTCATTCTTAAGGAAACATCTACATTTAATAAAGAGCATTACATGGAAGTGTTTGATTAAAGACCAAATGAATTGTTGAAGATATCAGAGGCAGTTAGGATAGTACAGCATTGTGAAAGCCAAAAAAAATAGTTTTTAACATATTGCTTAGAGATTAAGAAAAATTAGAAGGTAGAAAAAGTAATTGGATTTTGAAACTATGGAATCAGTAGAATTGGAGAAATGATACACTTTGATTTGCAAAGCTTGACACAGTGAAAGGAAGAAGAAAACTTGAGTGGTAAGAGAAAGATGGAGTTAAGTCAAGTTAGCAAAGAGCTAGTAAGCAAGTTAGCAAAGAGTGAGGAAGGATTTAAAGTTCTAGGAGGTGGGAGATGAGACTGGTATTTCTGCAAATGAAGGACCAGGGTTCTAAAGATTGGAGAGCATCAAATAGAAGACGAAGGTGGAAAATGTAGCTTTGGAAAGAAAATAAGTAACTTTTTTACTCTGAGCTTAAAGGAAAGAGTATGGGAATTGTTGAAAAGACAAATTCTAAGGTAGGAAGGAAGATAATGATCTCATAAATATGTAATAAGTATATATTGAAGAGCTTTTAATAAAGAATTGTCAAATATCTGAGAAATTGGAAAGCAAAACTAGTGAGGATTTTTTGTATAACTGTGTATTTTTAAAATAATGTAAAAGATTTGTTTCCCTCATAACTGCCATTGATTTATCAAATAACATACCATTTGTGCAGAATAAGTCAATGGTAACTCCTTATTTACAAGACATTTTAACGTAAATGAATATTTTTATAACTGAAGCTTATCCTTTTAAGCATTGGAAGATTTAATGTAAATCTTTATTCTTTACTAACTAATGTAGCTGAATATAATTTAACTTTACCATCCTTAGTTGGAATAATAGAGAATGTAATTATTTTACTTTGCTTCATATGGTCTGAAACTATTAACATGTCTGTCCTTACGTTAAGTGGCTTTAGACTGCTGTGCATGGATAGTGATTTTTCTGTACTGGTATTTAATCTTTTCAGTAGTCAACTTTTAGTAATTCTTTCTTCCTTTCCCTCTACGCTATTGGTTTTAATCTAGCTATTCTTTTTTTTCAGTAATGATCCAGAGGATACTTGGGAAAGACATATTCATCATTTATAAACAATTTTAAATCAGAATGATTGGGTCTGTTTCTTTTGGGAAATAATACCCATGGAGTTTGTTTGTGACAGCTCAATATGTTGCTGTTTTTAAATCCATGGCTATTTTTCAGATTGTTGAAGTTGCCTGGTGTTTGACTTTGCAAGCGATGGCATTACTGTAGTTAGCTTTATTGGTTAATATTAAAAATCATACGCCAGGCGCAGTGGCTCACGCCTGTAATCCCAGCACTTTGGGAGGCTGAGGTGGGCGGATCTCTTGAGGTTGGGAGTTAGAGACCAGCCCAGCCAACATGGTGAAACACTGTCTCTCCTAAAAATACAAAAATTAGCCAGGTGTGGTGGCATGCACCCGTAGTCTCAGGTACTCAGAAGGCTGAGGCAGGAGAATCCCTTGAACCTGGAAGGCGGAGGTTGCAGTGAGCCGACATTGCGCCACTGCACTCCAGCCTGGGCGACAGCAAGACTCCGTCTCAAAAAAAAAAAAAAAAAAAAAACAAACAAACAAAAAAAAAAATTAAAAATCATAAATGAAATATTTAGTAGTAATGGATATAGCATTCTTTTTGTTCATTTCCTTCAACTGACTAAATATGCTAAAATCTGAAGAGAAATGTTTGCAAAGCAGAATAATAATGCTAGGACTTTAAAGCATAGGCCACAGCTCAATGAACCCTGAAAGTTTTAAGGGATAGTACAATGGGTTAAATTTCCCATCTGGGTGGGGTGTTTTTCTGTGGGAAAACATAGGTGATTCCTATGAGGACTCCAACCCTTTTTTTTTTTAGATGCATAGTCCTATTTTTAGATATTCAAGTAAAGCCTGCTACTTTTAGTCCTATTTTTTACATCCAGATAAAGTGGATATAAACTTTACTCTTTTCAGCTACAAAGAATATTAAAGATCTGATATAGTTTTGTTCCCAAGAGCAAGAACATTGATTTAAATAGTTATTAAATATTATAGCAGTTAAAATGTACAGATTGAAAATAATCAGGGCATTTTCTTAAATTGAATCATTATCCTTATGTTTTCCTTCTTCCTTTATAGTTTTCCCTAAAAATCAAAAAACCTGATGTTATAGTTACCAATAGGACTATAGGCTTTGTTACAGAGTTGAAAAGTCCCCATTTCCTCAGACTCTCCTTACTTTTTCCTCTTGTTAAAGTCGGATCTTCACAGTGAGTTATAGATTGGGAGTAGAATGATAAAGTCACTTCTCCCTCCTGTCTCTATGAGCTTTGGTAGCCTATTTGTGGATTATACTTGATAAAATTGCTCATAAATGTCAAATTTGTAGCATTTTAGTCAGCCATGTGTTTTAAAAATGGGAACAGAAGGCTCTTTCCTTTAGATATTCTCCCCATATTCCTGTTTGCATTGATGATGATCGTTTCATTAGACTCAAAACAATCCTTTACGTGTAGTAATAAGTTCTTGACAGTTTCTTTTTTTTTTTTTTTTATTATACTTTAAGTTCTAGGGTACATGTGCATAACGTGCAAGTTTGTTACATATGTATACTTAGATTTGGATTGTTAAGATTCTTTTGGTCCGCAGTTCAAGAGTAAAGATCTTGAAAAAAAATTTTCAACTTTAACTGCTGCATGAATCAGCACTGTTACGCTAATAATCCCTTTAGTGAAACATGCATTATTTTACCAACTCATGCATTGAAACCAGGACAGAAACGTGTGTATTGTGGTACACAGAAGTACTCCTAAGGCAAGCAAATGTACTACTATTTGTACAGTCAACATTTTTGAAAAGTTAGTATTACTGTATATAATACAGTTTAAAATTTTTAAAAAGTTTTATTTATGGATTAGTAAAAAGAAGTAGTTTACCTTTTTATCTTCCATTTTCATTTTTAACTTTTTTTTTTTTTAAAGTCTGCAGATGCACTTTTGGTGGCAATCGACTCTGAAGGAGTGGGAGCTGTTGATATACTACTTAATCATCGACCAAAACGATCATCAAGACCAACTATAGTAGTTAGTACTCTTAAATATTTATTAATTTGGATTTTTAAACCAGAATAGATCTCCTGCCCCATTGCCATTTTTTCCTTCCCTCAAATTTATTTTCTTTTTTCAAAAAATAGATCTTTTTTCTCACTCTGTAAAATATTACTTTAAAGTAAGTAGACACTTGCAGGAATAATTAGTATTTCTTTCAGGAAAGCTTTTTTAATTTAGTTGATATTTCCATAATTTTGTCACTGTGGACCAGTATTTATTGTTTGAAATATTCTTCAGGTAATGTTGAAAATATAGATTAGTTTGCAGATAGATAGGAATTAAATGTAAACAATGAAACCAATAAACTGGAAGAAAATGTAGGTGAATATTTAACTGATTCGGAATGGAAAGACTTTATGTGCATAAAAGCAATGGACAGAAATCACAGTGGCACAGTATTTGCTATTAAAAAAAGTTAAGTTTTTGGAATCCAAACATCAGACAAAATTTAGAAAGCAGATGAATAACTGGCAAAAGATATTTGCAGCATGTATCAAAAATTAATAATCTTAATATTGGACAAATTGGTGAAAAACAGAAAAGGACGTAAAAATCGCAGAAAATACAAAATGTTAAATCTTGGCCGGGCGCGGTGGCTCAAGCCTGTAATCCCAGCGCTTTGGGAGGCCGAGACGGGCGGATCACGAGGTCAGAAGATCGAGACCATCCTGGCTAACATGGTGAAACCCCGTCTCTACTAAAAAATACAAAAAACTAGCCGGGTGAGGTGGCGGGCGCCTGTAGTCCCAGCTACTCGGGAGGCTGAGGCAGGAGAATGGCGTAAACCCGGGAGGCGGAGCTTGCAGTGAGCTGAGATCCGGCCACTGCACTCCAGCCCGGGCGACAGAGCGAGACTCCGTCTCAAAAAAAAAAAAAAAAAAAAAAAAAAAAAAAAAAAAAAAAAAAAAAAAAAAAAAAAAAAATGTTAAATCTTAATGACAGTCAAATACAGTTAAGATACCAATTTTAAACTTACCAAGTTTACTTATTAAAGTTGAAAATTAAAAAAAATCATTGATAGCAAGGGAGTATTACAGTCTCATATGCAACTAGTGAGGCAGGTATTTTGGAAAATGTTTTGGCAGGATCTGTCATAAGAAAGATGTTCATATGCTTTAACTTAGTGCTTTCTCCTTTGGGAACCTATCAAGGAAATGAGCAGAAATGTGGACAAAAATGTTGGTTGTGATCTTATTTGTAGTAATTTTTAAAAGCCCATGTGACATAATCTAAACATTCCAAAATAGAAGATAGGAAATATAAATGATTACATATATGTACGATGGAATATTATGCCGTCATTAAAACAGTATTTTTAAAAGAATAGTTAGGAACATGGAAAATACAGTAAGTGGAATAAGAAAAATAAAATAGATTGTACATATAATTTGATCCAAGCTTAAAAATATGCATAGAAAAGAGACTGTGTGGAAATGCAATAAAATGTTACCTAACAATCATCATCTCTCATTGAATAATCAAATTACAAATTTTTTTGTACTCTTTTTATTTTTCTTTATTGCTTTTGTAATTAGGAGGATAGTCACTACTACATATATGCTAATTTTATTGTTTTTTAATCAAATTTTAAACATGATAACATTCATTATTGGTGACGATATAGTGAAACAAGCAGTTTAAATAACTGCTGGATATATAGACTGGCTTATAAGCAGAAGAAAAATACTGTTTTAAGAAAGAATTATAAATTGGTTGTTGACTCTCTGCTATGTTTGAGAACTGTGAGAGGCTCTGCTAAATTGCATACTTTATTTTATATATTAACTGAAAAATCTTACTCTCATTCAGACTGTTACAAAAATGTGACTTTCTCTGGAGGATAGTACCATCTAGTTTAAGCGATGGTAAGAAACCAACAGGAATAAGGAACAAAGGGCTAAGAATAAAGTCCCTATCCAAAGGATCAGAAATATCTAAAATACCATTCAATTTTCTGCCATTTATCTTGCAGTTATTATTATATTTTGGTACACCTGTCCCATCTTCTAGCCTTTTAGTCCATTTCCTTTCCTGTGGGGGAAGGGTAGGGTGTAGTGTGCTTGAGTACTGGAACCATTAACTGGTTTTATTAATCACCATTATCACTACGGATTAAATCTTAGTGTTGGCAGCCCTCACCTACTTAGGAAAAGAACCTTTGGGAGGCTGAGACGGGTGGAACATCTGAGGTCGGGAGTTTGAGACCAGCCTGACCAATATGGAGAAACCCCGCCTCTCCTAAAAATAGAAAAATTAGCCAGGCGTGGTGCTGTGCACCTGTCATCCCAGTTACTTGGGAGGCTGAGGCAGGAAAATTGCTTGAGCCTAGGAGGTGGAGGTTGCAGTGAGCTGAGATCGAGCCACTGCACTGCAGCCTGGGTGACAGAGCAAAACTCTGTCTCAAAAAAAAAACACACACACACACACAAAAAAAAAACACTTTCTACTCTGTCTTTACTCTATTCCTCTATTCAGCTTTTATTTAAATACACCCAATGACAGCAAGATCATATCTTCTTTTTTTTTTTTTTTTTTTTTTTTTGAGAGGTAGTTTCACTCTTGTTTTGTTGCCCAGGCTGTAGTGCAATGGCGTGAGCTCAGATCACTGCAACCTCCACCTCCCAGGTTCAAGTGATTCTCCTGCTTCAGCCTCCCCAGTAGCTGGGATTACAGGTGCATGCCACCATGCCCTGCTAATTTTGTATTTTTAGTAGAGACGGGGTTTCACCATGTTGGCCAGGCTGGTCTGGAACTCTTGACCTTAGGTGATATACCCTTCTCGGCCTCCCAAAGTGCTGGGATTACAGGCCCAGCCAACATCATATCTTGATAGCCCTTTTACTTCTAGAGAGGCAATATTCAATATTTTTATATATTTTAAATAACTACTGGGAATATAAACTGGCTATAAGCAGAAGAAAAATGTTGTTTCTTTTAGCATTTCAATAATGGTAATATTCTTTTAGCATTTCAATGAATTCATTCTCTATTCTTGGCTTGCCAGATTGTCTTTTTGGCAACTGACTTTCAAATTTAGGTTTTTTATTTAATAGTATACAGATTATATTATGAACAATGGAATTATGAACTTTAATCTTATGCATATCTAGTGGTGTTTTTCATATAGTTAAGTATGTTTCATAGGAAACATGAGGACCACTTTTAAGGGATTAAATACATATTTTTTTCTTCTTTATAACCTGTAATGCAATGATAAGATGAAAAAGGACTAGTTTTAGGTTTCTCTGTAATTTTAAAATAAATCCATTAATTTGAAGTCCTCAATCAATAAATAAGAAGCATATAAACAAATTAGTCATAAAAGAGGAGGAAAATCAGATAAGTATATCAGAAAATATGAAAACTTACCAGTGATGAAAGGAAATTAAATTACAATTTCATGATAGTATTTTTCACTATAAATTGGGAGTGATCATGCCTAAGGCTGGCAAGTGAAACTTTAGTGGGAAATGGGTACCTTCCTATATTATTGGTAATATAAACTATTAAAAGGACTTTAACAATATGTTTCAAGAGCTTCAAAACTGTTCATGGCCTTTAGACCCATAATTCCACTTCTGGGCTTTTATGTTGATGAGATAATCCTAAATTTGGAAAACGCTCTTTTCATAAAGATGTTTATGGTAAATTAGCAAAATAAAATACTTGAACACAGAATCTATGAACTTCCTCAAATTGCATACAAAATTCTGTGCATGAATTATTTTTTTCTGAAGATTCTGGGTTATGTAAAGATCCTGCTTTATGGATTATTAAAAGGGTCCCTGATCTTGGAGACATTGAGGACCACTGTTTAATCATTGGTTCTTAGGATACCTACTGTTTATGCCAAAGATGTCCTTAAATGTCAGGGGGTGGGGGGTGTAGTAGAAAAAGGATTAGAATGAAATACTGTACTGGAACATGTTCTTTGGGTAGTAGAAATATGGGTATTTTAAAAATTCTTTCTGATTTTCTGTATTTTCAGATATTTTATAATAAGTATATACACTACTTTTACAATATTGCGAAAAAGAAAGAAGTATTTGACAGAAAATGTGATAGTTATAAAGTAGTCAACCTTTTTATTTAAGCCTGGTTCTTTAATTACTAATGTTACTTTCCTCATTTCATGCTCTTACCACACCCATGGGCTCCTGTAGTATAAGGAGCTCCAGCTCCAGAGTAATACAAACCTGGATTCTGATCAGCACCCAGCCACCCTGTTTGTGGCTCAGGCACATTAACTTCTCTGAGCCTCAGTTTCTTCATGGGGATTATAATGCTAGGTTTTGCAGGCTACTGTGGCAATTAAATGAGATGATAAATGTAAAGTGCCTAACAGTTCCAGAACTCATTAAATATTAGCATTATTGTAAATTTCTTGGCATTTATAGTAGGAAGTAGTATATGTAATGATTGAAAATGTATAGAAAATTATACAAAATGAAGAGTGCTTCCTATTACCCTTTTCAAGTAGCTGCATTGCTGTCAGTGTGATAAGGTTTGCCATAGAGGTGAAATTCTTGTAGTTTTTCAACCACGTTAATATTCTCCCTATTTTTTTTTAGCATTTTTGTTTTTCTAATATAGTTTTCTAACATTCTTGTTCTTTATTTTTGTCAGACATGGTTCTATAATCTTGTGAAAATTAAACACTTTTCCCTAAGATATTTCTGTAGATATTCTCACTTCTTTGTTGGAAAAAAACAAATCTCTAGTTATATGAATGTTACGTATTGAAGATTTTGTCTGTTACGATTACATTGCATTTATTAATTAGAGTTAAGTTTTGAGGTTTCAAAGAAAAATTTAGTCCAAGCAAGATGTTTAACATATTCCTTAAATAATTCTTAAGTTCTTTGTGCCTTCCTGTTTTTTCATTTCATTCTTCAGATAAATATATTTTTTGAAGTCATAAATGATAACTTTGGACATTTATATAAATATTTTTCAGAAACTAATGGAACGAATTCAGAATCCTGAGTATTCAACGACTATGGATGTTGTGCCTGTCATTTTAGCTGCTCATCGTAACAACTATGAAATTCTTACAATGCTCTTAAAACAGGATGTATCTCTACCCAAGCCTCATGCAGTTGGCTGTGAATGCACACTGTGTTCTGCAAAAAACAAAAAGGACAGCCTCCGACATTCCAGGTTAGGACATTAAACTTTTGATAAATAGATGTGTGATATAGTATATATCAACAATGCTGGTTTTTAAAATTGGTATTCTTTCTGTGCAGCTTTTAAGAAATGTTATGCTGGGGTGACTTATGAAAGCCAAACTTGTACCTCCTTTGCTTTGTATAATGCATTCTGCATTTTTAAGAAATGTTCACCAAATGCTGAATAATTGCAAAAATCCTTCAAATTATGAATGAAGTTATACCTGCTGGCAGGGGCACTATTTGCTTTTTAGAGGCAGAGTTTATTAATCCAAGAGATGTTGCAAGACATGGAAGAAGTGGAGATACCACCTCCTATCTCATTTATAAAGAAATCAAAACTATTTTCTAACTAAATATTGACTTTTTATGCCTCTATCTTCACCTCTCACACAATGTTCAAGTCTTTTTCTCTTTCTTATTGATCATCTCTTCCTGTTTCCCCAATTAAAAATGTTAAGAACAACTCAGAATTGATTGACCAAGAAAATACCCTGTCATAGGTTGAGTAAGATCTCACATGGGCATTCTGTATAAGATACATGGTTCTGGGCTAGATTTGAGAATCTGATTTTCAACAGAAACATTTATACATACAGTCATGTGCTACATAATGACATTTTGGTTCAAAAACAGTTCACATATATGACATTGGTCCTGTAAGATTAAAATGGAACTGAAAAATTCTTATCGCCTACTGATGTCATTGCTGTGGTCACATCATAGTGCAACACATTACTCATATGTTTGTGGTGATGCTGGTGTAAACAAACCCTACTGCACTGCCAGTCATTTAAAAAAAGTAGAGCACATACAATTTTGTACAGTATATAATACTTGATAATGATAATAAATGACTATGTTACTGGTTTATACATTTACTATGATATATTTTTATCATTATTTTAGTGTGTATTCCTTCTACTTATAAAAAATAGTTAACTAAAACAGCCTCAGGCAGGTCCTTCAGGAATTATTCCAAAAGAAGGCATTGTTGTCATAGATGACAGCTCCATACATGTTATTACCCCTGAAGACGTTCCAGTGGGAGAGGATATGGAAGTGGAAGACAGCGATATTGATGATCCTAGGCCTAAACTAGTATGTATGTTTGTCTCTTAATTTTTAATAGTCTGAAAAGAAAAAAGTTAACAAAAAATTTTACAAAGGACAAAGCTGGAGGCATCACGCTACCTGACTTCAAACTATACTACAAGGCTACAGTAACCAAAACAGCATGGTAATGTTACCAAAACAGATATATAGACCAATGGAACAGAACAGAGGCCTCAGAAATAATGCCACACATCTACAACCATCTGATCTTTGACAAACCTGACAAAAGCAAGCAATGGGGAAAGGATTCCTATTTAATAAATATGTTGGGAAAACTGGCTAGCCATATGCAGAAAACTGAAACTGGACCCCTTTCTTACACCTTATACAAAAATTAACTCAAGATGGATTAAAGACTTAAACATAAGAACTAAAACCATGAAAACCCTAGAAGAAAACCTAGGCAATACCATTCAGGACATAGGCATGGGCAAAGACTTCATGACTAAAACACCAAAAGCATTGGCAACAAAAGCAGAAATTGACAAATGGAATCTAATTAAACTAAAGAGCTTCCACACAGCAAAAGAAACTATCATCAGAGTGAACAGGCAACCTACAGAATGCAAGAAAATTTTTGCGATCTATCCATCTGACAGAGGGCTAATATCCAGAATCTACAAGGAACTTAAACAAATTTACAAGAAAAAAAAACCCCATCAAAAAGTGGGTGAAGCATATGAACAGACACTTCTCAAAAGAAGACATTTATGTGGCCAACAAACATATGAAAAAAGCTCATAATCACTGGTCATTAGAGAAATCCAAATCAAAACCACAGTGACTTAAGTGATTTCTGGGAATTGCTAAGTAGAACTGCAGAAGAAAAGGAGGTTAACAAAATTAGTAAAAAGAGACCAGGCATGGTGGTTCACGCCTGTAATCCCAGCACTTTGGGGGCATGGTGGTTCACGCCTGTAATCCCAGCACTTTGGGAGGCTGAGGCAGGCTGATCACCTGAGGTCAAGAGTTCGAGACCAGCCTGGCCAACTTGGAGAAACCTCGTCTCTACTAAAAGTACAAAAATTAGCTGGGCGTGGTGGCATGCATCTGTAGTCCCAGCTACTTGGGAGGCTGAGGCAGGAGAATTGCTTGAACCTGGGAGGTGGAGGTCACAGTGAGCTGAGATTGTGCCATTGCACTAAAGCGTGGGCGACAGAGTGAGACTCTGTCTCAAAAAAAAAAAAAAAAATAGTAAAAAGAGAAACAGCAAGGTTTCTCAGAATTTGAAGAGCCAATATATTGGCAATAAGAAAGTGAGATGGCTGGACATGGTGGCTCACGCCTATAATCCTAGCATTTTGGGAGGCCGAGGCGGGTGAATCACTTGAGTCCAGGAATTCCAGACCATCCTGGGCCACATGGCTAGACCTTGTCTTTACAAAAATAGCCAGATGAGGTGGCTTGCACCTGTGGTCCCAGCTATGCAGGAGGCTGAGGTGGGAGGATTGCCTGTGCCCAGGAGGTTGAGGCTGCAGTAAGCTGTGATTGCACCACCGTATTCTAGCTGCAGTAAGCTGTGATTGCACCACTGCACTCTAGCCTAGCCTAAGTGACAGAGCGAGACTCCGTCCCAAAAAAAAAAAAAAGACAATTGGTTTTTATATTTTAGAGATGGTGTAGTTTCAGGGTAGTATTTCCTAATGGGCCAAGGAAGGGTAGTGAACCATTGTAGTTTAGAAAAACATTTTCAGTGATATAATAGCTGTGATTTGGTTTTAGTCTCAGTATTTGATGTATTTTGAAATTTCAAATAACTTTAAAGAAGGAGTCTGTATTTGTTATCTATTAGTGGAAGACAAAAATTTTAAACAACTTGAAAAACACCGGAATTGGGAAAGATAGCAAAGAAATGAATTGCCAGTTAAATTTAATTTGCAGAAGAGCTTTGTTTAACTTGCATAGTGTTTTTTATACTTTTGAATTTGAATGCCAGTAAGCCCTATGTACACTCAGCTTTATTCATATTATTACCAACATCACTCCTGAAGGCACATGAATTTGTAAAACTTGGCTTAGTATCTACCAAGAGAGTAGGATGTTGGCTGGGGTCATCTTAGGAATATGGAATTCTTCTGGCATAGTGGGAGAAAATGGCTTGGGAGAGAGACTGCTTAGTGCCACAGTCCTCAATGAATATACAAGAGTGACACGGAGGTAGGAAATGACAGTGATGATGATGAAGGAGTATTGGAATAACTGAATGGAATGAATCTCCAAAAAGAGTGATTTTGATATGAGAATGAATGAATAATATAGCCAGTAAGATTCAGGTATTATGACATTGTGCTTCCATATTGCCAGAATCTCTAAAGGGAAGTATTGTTCAATCTCAATTTTTCTTTTCATTTCTAGAGCTAACCACTGTTACTAGTTTGGTATTCTATACATGTTCCTTAATGGTTAATATTGCCATTGGTTAGAAATGTTGAGTCTTGCTGGGCGCAGTGGCTCATGCCTGTACTCCCAGCACTTTGGGAGGCTGAGGCGGGTGGATCACCTGAGAGGTCAGGAGTTCAAGACCAGCTTGGCCAACATGGTGAAAACCCATCAGTACT
Source organism: Rhinopithecus roxellana (assembly GCF_007565055.1). NCBI lineage: Eukaryota > Metazoa > Chordata > Mammalia > Primates > Cercopithecidae > Rhinopithecus > Rhinopithecus roxellana. The sequence continues at coordinate 114,792,770 of NC_044549.1, read as the reverse complement.
ATAAATACAAAAAAATTAGCTGGGCGTGGTGGTGAGCACCTGTAATCCCAGCTACTTGGGAGGCTGAGGCAGGAGAATAACTTAAACCTGGGAGGTAGAGGTTGCAGTGAGCCAAGATTGCACCATGGCACTCCAGCCTGGGCAACAAGAGGGAAACTCCATCTAAAAAAGAAAGAAAGAAATGTGACTCTTCGCTACAGTGTTAGATTGGCAACTCCATCAATGGCTTAGTTACATGTTAGAAATCCCCTCTCCCAGTTTCTGCCTATACAGAATTCCATTCATGTTTCCTTTCCTTTTTTATTAAGTTTGCCTGCCTATTACTAATCTTGCCTCATTTACTACAGTTCTTTTTATAGTTGGCCAAATATTTAGGTTGAACCATATGAAATTCATGTTTTAAAAGCTCTTTAGACATAGGGAATTACATATTTCCGTATTTTTATATTGGTGTTAGTGAAACCAAAACTCCAGAAAGTTACACAGAACATAATCACCTGACTCCATAGGGCCTCAAAAAAGGCTTTTTTTTAATGGTGTGGAAATGGATAATTTGCAGTATGTTTAAAGTGTGTAACTATTACCGTAATCTAATATTCTAACATTTCTATAATTGGAAAAAGTTCTCTCTTGCCTGTTCATTCATGGTCAATCCTTCCATCCCAAACTCCATGCAACCACTGATTTTTCTATTTCTGTAGTCTTTTCTTTACTAGAAATTTCATATAAATGGAATCATAAAATATCTTGACTTATGTCTCTGGCTTTTACTTTTCATAATATTTTTGAGGTCCATCCATATTGTTTCATATGTCAGTAATTCATTTTAAAAATTGTTGAGTAGTATTCCATTGTGTGGATATAGTACCACCTTTTATTTATCTGTTCACTAGTTGCTCAACATTTGAGTTGTTTCCAGTTTTTGGCAGTGAACATTCACTTACAAGTCTTTGTGTGGACATGTTTTTATTTTTGTTGGGTAGACCCCAGGAATGGAATTTCTGGGTGTGTTTAACTTTTTAAGTAGTTGTCGGGGGGCGGAGCAAGACGGCCGAATAGGAACAGCTCCAGTCTCCAACTCCCAGCGCGAGCGACACAGAAGACTGGTGATTTCTGCATTTTCAACTGAGGTACTGGGGTCATCTCACTAGGGAGTGCCGAACAATCGGTGCTGGTCAGCTGCTGCAGCCTGACCAGCGAGAGCTGAAGCAGGGCGAGGCATCGCCTCACCTGGAAGCGCAAGGGGGAAGGGGATCCGTTTTCCTAGCCAGGGGAACTGAGACACACAACACCTGGAAAATCGGGTAACTCCCACCCCAATACTGCGCTGTAAGCATACAGGCATTCCAGGAGAATATATCCCACACCTGGCCGGGAGGGTCCCACGCCCACGAAGCCTCCCTCACTGCTAACACAGCAGTCTGCCGCAATCTATCTGCAAGGCAGCAGCGAGGCTGGGGGAGGGGCGCCTGCCATTGCTGAGGCTTAAGTAGGTAAACAAAGCCGCTGGGAAGCTCGAACTGGGTGGAGCTCACAGCAGCTCAAGGAAGCCTGCCTGTCTCTGTAGTCTCCACCTCTGGGGACAGCGCACAGCTGAAGACCAACAGGGGAAGTAGCGGGAGCCGGTGCAGACGCGAACGACTCTGTCTGACAGCTTTGGGGAGAGCCGCGGATCTCCCAACGCGGAGGTTGAGATCTGAGAACGGACAGACTGCCTGCTCAGGTGTGTCCCTGACCCCTGAGTAGCCTAGCTGGGAGAAATCCCCCACTAGGGGCAGTCTGACACCCCACACCTCACAGGGTGGAGTACACCCCTGAGAGGAAACTTCCAAAGGAAGAATCAGACAGGTACACTCGCTGTTCAGCAATATTCTATCTTCGGCAACCTCTGCTGCTGATACCCAGGCAAACAGGGTCTGGAGTGGACCTCAAGCAATCTCCAACAGACCAACAGAGAGTCCTTCTGACTGTCAGAAGGAAAACTATCAAACAGGAAGGACACCTATACCAAAACCCCATCAGTTCGTCACCACCATCAAAGACCAGAGACAGATAAAACCACAAAGATGGGGAAGAAGCAGGGCAGAAAAGCTGGAAATTCAAAAAAAAAGAGCGCATCTCCCCCTGCAAAGGAGCGCAGCCCATCACCAGCAACGGATCAAAGCTGGTCAGAGAATGACTTTGACGAGAGGAGCGAAGAAGGCTTCAGTCCATCAAACTTATCAGAGCTAAAGGAGGAATTACGTACCCAGTGCAAAGAAACTAAAAATCTTGAAAAAAGAGTGGAAGAATTGACAGCTAGACTCATTAATGCAGAGAAGATCATAAACGAAATGACAGAGATGAAAACCATGACACGAGAAATACGTGACAAATGCACAAGCTTCAGTAACCGACTCGATCAACTGGAAGAAAGAGTATCAGCGATTGAGGATCAAATGAATGAAATGAAGCGAGAAGAGAAACCAAAAGAAAAAAGAAGAAAAAGAAATGAGCAAAGCCTGCAAGAAGTATGGGATTACGTAAAAAGACCAAATCTACGTCTGATTGGGGTGCCTGAAAGTGAGGGGGAAAATGGAACCAAGTTGGAAAACACTCTTCAGGATATCATCCAGGAGAACTTCCCCAACCTAGTAGGGCAGGCCAACATTCAAATTCAGGAAATACAGAGAACGCCACAAAGATACTCCTCGAGAAGAGCAACTCCAAGACACATAATTGCCAGATTCACCAAAGTTGAAATGAAGGAAAAAATCTTAAGGGCAGCCAGAGAGAAAGGTCGGGTCACCCACAAAGGGAAGCCCATCAGACTAACAGCAGATCTCTCGGCAGAAACTCTACAAGCCAGAAGAGAGTGGGGGCCAATATTCAACGTTCTTAAAGAAAAGAATTTTAAACCCAGAATTTCATATCCAGCCAAACTAAGTTTCATAAGTGAAGGAGAAATAAAATCCTTTACAGATAAGCAAATGCTTAGAGATTTTGTCACCACCAGGCCTGCCTTACAAGAGACCCTGAAGGAAGCCCTAAACATGGAAAGGAACAACCGGTACCAGCCATTGCAAAAACATGGCAAAATGTAAAGACCATCGAGGCTAGGAAGAAACTGCATCAACTAACGAGCAAAATAACCAGTTAATATCATAATGGCAGCATCAAGTTCACACATAACAATATTAACCTTAAATGTAAATGGACTAAATGCTCCAATTAAAAGACACAGACTGGCAAACTGGATAAAGAGTCAAGACCCATCAGTCTGCTGTATTCAGGAGACCCATCTCACATGCAGAGACATACATAGGCTCAAAATAAAGGGATGGAGGAAGATCTACCAAGCAAATGGAGAACAAAAAAAAGCAGGGGTTGCAATCCTAGTCTCTGATAAAACAGACTTTAAACCATCAAAGATCAAAAGAGACAAAGAAGGCCATTACATAATGGTAAAGGGATCAATTCAACAGGAAGAGCTAACTCTCCTAAATATATATGCACCCAATACAGGAGCACCCAGATTCATAAAGCAAGTCCTTAGAGACTTACAAAGAGACTTAGACTCCCATACAATAATAATGGGAGACTTCAACACTCCACTGTCAACATTAGACAGATCAACGAGACAGAAAGTTAACAAGGATATCCAGGAATTGAACTCATCTCTGCACCAAGCGGACCTAATAGACATCTATAGAACTCTCCACCCCAAATCAACAGAATATACATTCTTCTCAGCACCACATCGCACTTATTCCAAAATTGACCACATAATTGGAAGTAAAGAACTCCTCAGCAAATGTACAAGAACAGAAATTATAACAAACTGTCTCTCAGACCACAGTGCAATCAAACTAGAACTCAGGACTAAGAAACTCAATCAAAACCGCTCAACTACATGGAAACTGAACAACCTGCTCCTGAATGACTACTGGGTACATAACGAAATGAAAGCGGAAATAAAGATGTTCTTTGAAACCAATGAGAACAAAGATACAACATACCAGAATCTCTGGGACACATTTAAAGCAGTGTGTAGAGGGAAATTTATAGCACTAAATGCCCACAAGAGAAAACAGGAAAGATCTAAAATTGACACTCTAACATCACAATTAAAAGAACTAGAGAGGCAAGAGCAATCACATTCAAAAGCTAGCAGAAGGCAAGAAATAACTAAGATCAGAGCAGAACTGAAGGAGATAGAGACACAAAAAACCCTCCAAAAAATCAATGAATCCAGGAGTTGGTTTTTTGAAAAGATCAACAAAATTGACAGACCGCTAGCAAGGCTAATAAAGAAAAAAAGAGAGAGGAATCAAATCGATGCAATAAAAAATGATAAAGGGGATATCACCACTGACCCCACAGAAATACAAACTACCATCAGAGAATACTATAAACGCCTCTACGCAAATCAACTAGAAAATCTAGAAGAAATGGATAATTTCCTGGACACTTACACTCTCCCAAGGCTAAACCAGGAAGAAGTTGAATCCCTGAATAGACCAATAGCAGGCTGTGAAATTGAGGCAACAATTAATAGCCTACCCACCAAAAAAAGTCCAGGACCAGATGGATTCAGAGCTGAATTCTACCAGAGGTACAAGGAGGAGCTGGTACCATTCCTTCTGAAACTATTCCAATCAATAGAAAAAGAGGGAATCCTCCCTAACTCATTTTATGAGGCCAACATCATCCTGATACCAAAGCCTGGCAGAGACACAACAAAAAAAGAGAATTTTAGACCAATATCCCTGATGAACATTGATGCAAAAATCCTCAATAAAATACTGGCAAACCGGATTCAGCAGCACATCAAAAAGCTTATCCACCATGATCAAGTGGGCTTCATCCCTGGGATGCAAGGCTGGTTCAACATTCGCAAATCAATAAACGTAATCCAGCATATAAACAGAACCAAAGACAAGAACCACATGATCATCTCAATAGATGCAGAAAAGGCTTTTGACAAAATTCAACAGCCCTTCATGCTAAAAACGCTCAATAAATTCGGTATTGATGGAACGTACCTCAAAATAATAAGAGCTATTTATGACAAACCCACAGCTAATATCATACTGAATGGGCAAAAACTGGAAAAATTCCCTTTGAAAACTGGCACAAGACAGGGATGCCCTCTCTCACCACTCCTATTCAACATAGTGTTGGAAGTTCTGGCTAGGGCAATCAGGCAAGAGAAAGAAATCAAGGGTATCCAGTTAGGAAAAGAAGAAGTCAAATTGTCCCTGTTTGCAGATGACATGATTGTATATTTAGAAAACCCCATCGTCTCAGCCCAAAATCTCCTTAAGCTGATAAGCAACTTCAGCAAAGTCTCAGGATACAAAATTAATGTGCAAAAATCACAAGCATTCTTATACACCAGCAACAGACAAGCAGAGAGCCAAATCAGGAATGAACTTCCATTCACAATTGCTTCAAAGAGAATAAAATACCTAGGAATCCAGCTTACAAGGGATGTAAAGGACCTCTTCAAGGAGAACTACAAACCACTGCTCAGTGAAATCAAAGAGGACACAAACAAATGGAAGAACATACCATGCTCATGGATAGGAAGAATCAATATCGTGAAAATGGCCATACTCCCCAAGGTTATTTATAGATTCAATGCCATCCCCATCAAGCTACCAATGAGTTTCTTCACAGAATTGGAAAAAACTGCTTTAAAGTTCATATGGAACCAAAAAAGAGCCCGCATTGCCAAGACAATCCTAAGTCAAAAGGACAAAGCTGGAGGCGTCACGCTACCTGACTTCAAACTATACTACAAGGCTACAGTAACCAAAACAGCATGGTACTGGTACCAAAACAGAGCTATAGACCAATGGAACAGAACAGAGTCCTCAGAAATAATACCGCACATCTACAGCCATCTGATCTTCGACAAACCTGAGAGAAACAAGAAATGGGGAAAGGATTCCCTATTTAATAAATGGTGCTGGGAAAATTGGCTAGCCATAAGTAGAAAGCTGAAACTGGATCCTTTCCTTACCCCTTATACGAAGATTAATTCAAGATGGATTAGAGACTTAAATGTTAGACCTAATACCATCAAAACCCTAGAAGAAAATCTAGGTAGTACCATTCAGGACATAGGCATGGGCAAGGACTTCATGTCTAAAACACCAAAAGCAACGGCAGCAAAAGCCAAAATTGACAAATGGGATCTAATTAAACTAAAGAGCTTTTGCACAGCAAAAGAAACTACCATCAGAGTGAACAGGCAACCTACAGAATGGGAGAAAATTTTTGCAACCTACTCATCTGACAAAGGGCTAATATCCAGAATCTACAAAGAACTCAAACAAATATACGAGAAAAAAACAAACAACCCCATCAAAAAGTGGGGAAAGGATATGAACAGACATTTCTCAAAAGAAGATATTCATACAGCCAACAGACACATGAAAAAATGCTCATCATCACTGGCCATCAGAGAAATGCAAATCAAAACCACAATGAGATACCATCTCACACCAGTTAGAATGGCAATCATTAAGAAGTCAGGAAACAACAGGTGTTGGAGAGGATGTGGAGAAATAGGAACACTTTTACACTGTTGGTGGGATTGTAAACTAGTTCAACCATTATGGAAAACAGTATGGCAATTCCTCAAGGATCTAGAACTAGATGTACCATATGACCCAGCCATCCCACTACTGGGTATATACCCAAAGGATTATAAATTATTCTACTACAAAGACACATGCACACGTATGTTTATTGCGGCACTATTCACAATAGCAAAGACTTGGAATCAACCCAAATGTCCATCTGTGACAGACTGGATTAAGAAAATGTGGCACATATACACCATGGAATACTATGCAGCCATAAAAAAGGATGAGTTTGCGTCCTTTGTAGGGACATGGATGCAGCTGGAAACCATCATTCTTAGCAAACTATCACAAGAAGAGAAAACCAAACACCGCATGTTCTCACTCATAGGTGGGAACTGAACAATGAGATCACTTGGACTCGGGAAGGGGAACATCACACACTGGGGTCTATCATGGGGAGGGGGGAGGGGGGAGGAGGGAGGGATTGCATTGGGGAGTTATACATGATATAAATGATGAATTGATGGGTGCTGACGAGTTGATGGGTGCAGCACACCAACATGGCATAAGTATACATATGTAACAAACCTGCACGTTATGCACATGTACCCTAGAACTTAAAGTATAATAAAAAAAAAAAAAAAAAAAAAAAAAGTAGTTGTCAAACTGTTCCCCAAAGTGGTTGGAAACAGTTTTACATTTTTACTGGTAAAGTGTGATGGTTCTAATTCCGCCACATACTCATTGAAACTTGATATTGTTAGTCTTTTTTATCTTAGTCATTTTAGCAGAAGTGTAGTGGTTTCTTACTGTGTTTTTAAAAAATTTTTTATTTGTTTCTTGTTGAGGTAAAATATATATCTATAATTTACCATCTTTACCATTTTTAAGTGTATAGTTCAGTGGTAATAAATACATGAATATTATTTTCTTTCCCCTTCATCCATCCCATTCCTTCCTGGCCTCTGGTAACCACCAGTCTACTCTCTATCTTCATGAGATCTACTGTTTTTAGCTCCGAAATATAAGTGAGAACATGTGAAATTTGTCTTTCTGTGCTTGGCTTATTTCACTTAGCATAATGGCCTCAGGTTCCATCCATGTTGCTGCAAATTACAGGATTTCATTCTTTTCCATGGCTGAATAATATTCCATTATGTATATAAACCATGTTTTTAAAATCCATTCATCCATTGATGGGTACTTAGGTTGAGTCCATATCTTGACTATTGGGTACAATGTTGCAATAAACATGGGAATGCAGATGCTTCTTGGATATATTGATTTCCTTTCTTTTGTTTATATATATCTAATAGTGGAATTGCTGGATCATATGGTAGTTCTTTTTTTTAAAAAAAAAAAATGTTTAAAATAATCCCAAAGGATTATAGAGCATTCTTCTATAAAGACACATTCACACATATGCTTATTGCGGCACTATTCACAATAGCAAAGACCAGGACCCAACCCAAATGCCCATCAGTGATAGACTGGATAAAGAAAATGTAGCACATATACACCATGAAATACTATGCAGTCATAAAAAAGAATGAGTTCATGTCCTTTGCAGGGACATGAATGAAGCTGGAAACCAGCATTCTCAGCAAACTAACACAGGAACAGAAAACCAAACACTGCATGTCCTCACTCATAAGTGGGAGTTGAACAATAAGAACACATGGACACAGAGGAACATCACACACTGGGGTCTATTGGGGGATGGGGGCAAGGGGAGGGATAGCATTAGGGCAAATACCTAATGCATGCAGGGCTTAAAACCTAGATGACAGGTTGATTGGTGCAGCAAACCACCATAGCACATGTATACCTATATAATAATCCTGCACATTCTGCACATGTAGCCCAGAACTTAAAGTATAATAATTTTTTTAAAAGTTTTGTGGGTATATAGTACATATATGTATTTATTGGGTACATGGGATTTTTGATACTGGCATGCAATGTGTAATAATCATGTCATGGAAAATGGGGTATCCATCCCCTCAAGCATTTATCCTTTGTGTTGCAAACAATCCGATTATACTCTTTTATCATGTACAGTAATAAATGTAGAATTAAATTATGGACTATAGTCACCTTATTGTGCTATCAAATACTAGGTCTTTTTCTTGCTAAATTTTTTTGTACCCATTAACCACCCACCTTCTCTTAACACCCCTACTACCCTCGTATGGTAGTTCTATTTTTAGTTTTTTAAGAACCTCCATACTGTTCTCCATAGTGGCTATAATTATTTACATTTCCACCAGCAGTGTGTGAGAGTTCCCCTTTGTCCACATCTTTGCTTGCATTTGTTATTGCATGCCATTCTGATACCAACTATTTTAACTGGAGTGAGATGATACTGCATTGTGATTTTGATTTGCATTTCTCTGGTGATTTGTGATGTTGAGCATTTTTTCATGTACTTGTTGGTCATTCGTATGTTTTCTTTTAAGAAATATCCATTCAGATCTTGCCCATTGTAAAATCAGATTATTTATTTTTTGTTTTTTTGCTATTGAGTTGTTTGAGCTCGTTACATATTCTGGTTATTAATCTCTTGTCAGATGGATAGTTTGCAAATATAGTCTCCCATTCTATGAGTTAGCTCTTCACTTTTGTTTTCTTTGCTTTGTGGAAGTGTTTTAGCTTAATGTAATCTCAGTTGTCTATTTTTGCTTTGGTTGTCTGTACTTTTTTTTTTTCCTTTTTTTAAAATTATACTTTAAGTTCTAGGGTACATGTGCACAACATGCAGGTTTGTTACATGTGCCATGTTGGTGTGCCGCACCCGTTAACTCATCATTTACATTAGGTATATCTCCTAATGCTATCCCAGCCCCTCTCCCCAACCCATGACAGGCCCCGGTGTGTGATGTTCCCCACCCTGTGTGCAAGTGTTCTCATTGTTCAGTTCCCACCTATGAGTGAGAACATGTGGTGTTTGGTTTTCTGTCCTTGTGATATTTGCTCAGAATGATGGTTTCCAGCTTCATCTGTGTCCCTGCAAAGGGCATGAACTCATCCTTTTTTATGGCTGCATAGTATTCCATGGTGTATTCTTGCCACATTATCTTCATCCAGTCTATCACTGATGGACATTTGGGTTGGTTCCAAGTCTTTGCTATTCTGTATAGTGCCGCAATAAACATATATGTGCATGTGTCTTTATAGTAGCATGATTTATATTCCTTTGGGTATATATCCAGTAATGGGATCGCTGGGTCAAATGGTATTTCTAGTTCTAGATCCCTGAGGAATTGCCACACTGTCTTCCACAATGGTTGAACTAGTTTACACTCCCACCAACAGCGTAAAAGCGTTCCTATTTCTCAATATCCTCTCCAGCATCTGTGGTTTCCTAACCTTTTAATGATCATCATTCTAACTGATATGAGATGCTATCTCACTGTGGTTTCGATTTGCATTTATCTGATGACCAGTGATGATGAGCATTTTTTCATGTGTCTGCTGGCTGCATAAATGTCTTATTTTGAGAAGTGTCTGTTCATATCCTTTGCCCACTTTTTGATGGGGTTGTTTGATTTTTTCTTGTAAATTTAAGTTCTTTGTAGATTCTAGATATTAGCCTTTTGTCAGATGGGTAGATTGTAAAAATTTTCTCCCATTCTGTAGGTTGCCTGTTCACTCAGGGTAGTTTCTTTTGCTGTGCAGAAGCTCTTTAGTTTAATTAGATCCCATTTGTCAATTTTGGCATTTGTTGCCATTGCTTTTGGTATTTTAGTCATGAAATCCTTGTCCATGCCTATGTCCTGAATGGTATTGCCTAGGTTTTCTTCTAGGGTTTTTTATGATTTTAGGTCTAACATTTAAGTTTTTTATCCATCTTGAATTAATTTTTGTATAAGGTGTAAGGAAGGGAGTCTCGCTCTGTCGCCCAGGCTGGAGTGCAGTGGCGCCATCTCGGCTCACTGCACTCCAGAAGCTCCACCTTCTGGGTTCATGCCATTCTCCTGCCCCAGCCTCCCAAGTAGCTGGGACTACAGGCGCCTGCCACCACACCGGCTAATTTTTTGTGTTTTTAGTAGAGACGGAGTTTCACTGTGTTAGCCAGAATAGTCTTGATCTCCTGACCTCATGATCCACCCGCCTCGGCCTCCCAAAGTGTTGGGATTACAGGCGTGAGCCACCATGCCTGGCCTTGTTGTGCTTTTGAGGTCTTACACACAAAAAATCTTTCCCAGACCAGTGTCCTGAAGAGTTTCCCCAATGTTTAATTTGAGGTCTTATACTTAAGTTTTTAATCCGTTTTGATTTGATTTTTGTGTATTGTGAGAGATTGGGGTCTAGTTTCATTCTTCCACATATCCAGCTTTCCCAGCACCATTTATTAAAAAGACTGTCCTTTCCCCAAAATATGTTCTTGGCACCTTTGTCAAAGATGAGTTGGTCGTAATACATGGACTTATATCTGGGTGTGTTCCATTGGTCTATGTATCTGTATTGATGCCAGTACCATGCTGTTTGGGTTACTATAGCTGTGTGGTATATTTTGAAGTCAGGTAATGTGATGCTTCCAGCTTTGTTCTTTTTCCTTAGGATTAGTTTGCTATTTGGAATCTTTTGTGGTTTCATATAAAGTTTAGTATTATTTTTTCTGTTTCTCTGTGAATGTCATTGGTATTTTGATAAGGATTGCATTGAATCTCAAAATTACTTTGGGTAGTATTGTCATTTTAACAATATTCTTCCAGTACATGAGCATGGAATACCTTGCCAGTTTTTGGTGACCTCTTCTATTTTTTTCATCAGAGTTTTATGGTCTTCCTTGCCTAGATCTTTCACTTCTTTGGTTAGATTGATTCCTAGTTTTTTTGGTTTTATTTTTTTGTAACCAATGTAAATGGGATTGCTTTTTTGATTTCTTTTTCAGATTGTTATTTGACATATATAAATGTTATTGACATTGTATGTTGATTTTTGTATCCTGCAACTTTACTGAATTTTTTTTTTTATCACTTCTAATAGTTTTTTAGTGGCGTATTTAGGGTTTTTTTGATGTAAGATCATGTCATCTGAGAACAAGGTTAATATGACTTCTTCCTTTCCAATTTGGATACTCTTTCTTTCTCTTGCTTAATTGCTGTGGCCAGGACTTCCAGTATTATGTTGAATAATAGTGGGAAAGTGGGCATCCTCATCTTGTTCCAGTCTTGAGAGGAAAGGCCTTCAATTTTTCCCTGTTGGCTTTTATTATTTTGCAGTATGTTCCTCCTATACCTGTTTTGATGAGGGTTTTTTGTTGTTGTTGTTGTTGTTATAAAGGATGTTGAATCTTATTGAATGCTTTTCTGGCATCTATTGAAATAATTATATGGTTTTTGTTCTTGATTCTGTTAATGTGATGTATCATGTTTATTGATACATCTTTTCATCCCTGGGATGAATCCCACTAGATCATGACAGGTGATCTTTTTAATGTGTTGCTGAATTTATTATATCAATAAATCAAAGTATATTGGCCTGTAGTTTTCTTTTTTTGTTGGTTCCTTATATGGTTTTGGCATCAGGGTAATGCTGGCCTCTTTGAATGAGTTTAGAAGCATTCCCTCCTTTTCAATGTTTTTAAAGAGTTTGAGTAGGATTGGTATTAGTTTTCTTTAAATTTTTGGTAGTATACAGCAGTGAATCCATCAGGTCTTGGGCACTTCTTTGATGGGAAACTTTTTACTATGGCTTTGATCTTGTTATTCTTTACTGGTTTGTTGAGGTCTTCTATTTCTTCATGGTTCAATCATGGTAGGTTGTATGTGTCCAGGAATCTAACCATTTTTTCTAGGTTTTCGTATTTGTTTTGTATATAGTAGTATATAATATTATTTAATGATTCTTTGTATTTCTAAGGTTTCAGTTGTTATATCTCTTTTTTCATGTCTAATTTTTTTATTTGGATCTCTCTTAGTCTAGCTAAAGGTTTGTTGATTTTGTTTATCTTTTCAAAAAATCAGTTTTTCACTTCATTGATCTTCTGTGGTTTTTGTTTTTGTTTTTTTGAGACAGGGTCTCGCTGTGTCACGCAGTCTAGAGTACAGTGGCGTGATCACAGCTCACTGCAGCCTTGACCTCCTATGCTCAAGTGATACTCCCACGTCAGCCCTTCAAGTAGCTGGGACTATAGGCACGTGCCACCACATCTGTCTAATTATTGCATTTTTTGTACAGATGGGGTTTCACCATGTTGGCCAGGGTGGTCTTGAACTCCTGGACTCAAGTGATCTGCCTGCCTTGGCCTCCCAAAGTGCTAGGATTACAGGTATGAGCCACCATGCCTGGCCTCTTCTGTATTTTTTAAAATTTCAATTTCATTTATTTCTGCTTTGATCTTTATTTCTCTTCTTCTGCTAATTTTGGGTTTGGTTTATTCTTGATTTTTTTTCTTTTCTTTCTTTTTTTTTTTTTTTTTTTTTGACAGAGTCTCACTCTGTCACCCAGGCTGGAGTGCAATGGCATGATTTTGGCTCACTGCAACCTCCACCTCCTGGGTTGAAGCAATTCTCCCACCTCAGCCTCCCGAGTAGCTGGGACTACAGGTGTGTGCCACCACGCTGGCTAATTTTTGTATTTTTAGTAGAAATGGGGTTTCACCATGTTGGCCAGACTGCTCTTGAACTCCTGACCTCAAGTGATCCACCCATCTTGGCCTCCCAAAGTGCTGGGATTACAGGCGTGAGCCACCATGCCCAGACTGTTCTTGATTTTCTAGTTCCTCAAGGTGCATCATTAGATTATTTGAACTCTTTCTACTTTTCTAGAATGGGAATTTATTGCTGTAACCTTCCCTCTCAGTACTGCTTTTGCTCTGTCTCATAGATTTTGGTATGTTGTATTCCCACGTTCATTTGTTTCAATAAATTTTTAAATTTTCTTCTTAATTTCTTCATTGACCCATTGGTGATTGAAGAGCATGTTATTTAATTTCTATGTATTTGTGTATTTTCCAAATTCCTTTTGTTATTGATTTCTAGTTTTATTCCATATGGTCAGAAAAGATACTTGATGTGATTTGTATTTTTCTGAATTTGTTTAGACTTGTTTTGTAGCCTAAGATATGGTCTGTTCTGGAAAATGTTTCATGTGCTGGTGAAAATAATGTATATTCTGTAGCAATAGGGTGAAATGTTCCGTAACTGTCAGTTAGGCCTATTAGATCTAGTACGTAGTTTAATTTTACTCTTTGTTGATTTTCTGTCTAGATGATTTGTCTATTACTAGAGTGGCATGTTAAAGTCCCCTACTATTATTGTATTGTAGTTTATCTATGAACCCAACACTGGACCCCCCCCCCATATATATAAAGCAAGCGCTAACTTTATATACTTGGGGGCTCCAGTGTTGGGTTCATAGGTATTCAAAATTGTTATATCTTCTTGCTGAATTGCCACCTTTATCATTATATAGTGACCCTCTTGGTCTTTTTTTAGTCTTTGATTTGTAGTCTATTTTATCTGATATAAGTATAGACACTCCTGATCTTTTTTAGTTTTCAGTTACATGGAATATCTTTCACTTTCAGTGTCAGTCTATGTGTATCTTTATAAGTGAAACGGATTCCTTGAAGGCAGCATATAGTTGGGTCTTATTTCTTTATCCATTAAGCCACACTATGCCTTTTAATTGGACAATTGAGACCATTTATATTCAGTGTGATTATAAATAAGTATGGACTTAATGCTACCATTTTATTGCTTGTTTCCTCCTTGTTTTGAGACTTCTCTTATCCTTTCTTTGTTTCTTATTTTCTTCCTTTGTAGTTAAGTGATTATCTCTGGTAGTATATTTTAATTTATTGATGTTTATTTTTAATGAATATATTATAGGTTTCATACTATCATTACCATGATTCTTGCAAAAAACATCTTATAAATATAACAAATTATTGCACTCCAGCCTGGGCAATAGAGTGAGACTCAGTCTCATATATATATATAAAACAGATTAATTTAAAGAGATGACACTTATCTTAGATCACAGACAAAAGAATGGAAACAAAGGCAAAAATAGTTCTACACTTTAACTTCATCTCCCAACATTTTCACTTTTAGTTGTCAACTGATATATTTTTATATTACCTATTTCTTAACAGGTTGCTATAGCTATTATTGTTTTTGATAAACTTGTCTTGGAGGCTTCATACTAGAGATGTGAATGGATTATATACCATAAATACAGTAATAGATTATTCTGTGTTTGTCTGTATACTTAATTTTACCAATGGTTTTTATACCTTGAACATTTTTTCTTTTGCACACCAGTGTTTTGTATTTTCTTCCAGATTGAAGAACTCCCTTTAGCATTTTTTGCAAGGTGGGTCTGGTGGTGGTGAATTTTCTCAGCTTTCATTTGTCTGGGAAAGACTTTATCTCTACTTCTTATTTAAATAACAGTTTTTTCCTGGATACAAAATACTTGGATGGCAGGGCTTTTTTTCCCTTTGGGCACTTTGAAAATGCCATTCCACTGCCTCCTGCCTGCATGGTTTCATTGAGAAGTCTGTTTCCAGATGAATTGGGGCCTCTTTATATGTTATTTGCTTCTTTTCTGTAGCTGATTTTAGGGTATTCTCTTTGTCATTGACCTTTGTGAGTTTGATTATTATATGTCATATATGGATTGAATCTGTTTGGTGGTCTAAGACCTTCCTGTACATGGATATTTATATCTTTCTCAAGTGTTGGGAAGTTTTCTGTTGTTATTTCTTTGAATAAGTTATTTATCCCTTGTTCTTGACCTGCTCCCTCTTAAACACAGGAATTCTTACATTTGATCTTTTGAGGTACTCTTCTATATCTTATAGGCAGTCTTTGTTCTCTTTTGTTCTTTTGTCTTTTTTCTCCACTGAATGTGTATTTTCAAACAACTGATCTTCAAGCAGAATTTCTATACATCAACATTGTTCAAGCTGAGGGCCAAATCAAGAATGCAGTCCCATTTATAATAGCTGCAAAAAGAATAAAATATGTAAGAATACAGCTAACTCAGAAGGTTAAAAAAAGTCTCTACAATGAAAACTACAAAACATTACTGAAAAAAATCAGAGACAACACAAACAAATGGAAAAACATTCCATGCTCATGGATAGGAAGAATTAATAGTGTTAAAATGGCCATGATACCCAAAGCAATTTACAGATTCGATGCTATTCTTGTCAAACTACCAACATCATTTTTCATAGACTTAGAAAAAAACTATTTTAAAATTTATATGGAACCAAAAAAGAACTGAAAAGTTAAAGCAATCTTAAGCAAAAACAACAAAGTCGGAGTCATCACATTACCTGACTTCAAACTATACCATAAGGCTACTGTAACCAAAACAACATGGTACAGCACAAAAACAGACACATAGACCAATGGAACAGAATAGAGAATCCAGAAATAAAGCTGCACCCCCACCATGTGATGTTTGACAAAGTAAACAAAAATAAGCAATGAGGCAAAAGGCTTCCTATTCAATAAATAGTGCTTGGAATAACTGGCTATCCATATGCAGAAAATGAAACGACCTATCACCATATAAAAAAATTAAGGTGGATTAAAGTCCTCAAATGCAATTTCAACAAAAACAAAAATTGACAAGTGGAACCTAATTAAACTGAAGAGCTTCTGCACAACAAAAGAAACTATCAAGGGAATAAACAGATGACCTATAGAATGAGAGAAAATATTTGCAAAGTATGCATCTGACAAAGACCTAATATCCACAACCTATAAAGAACTTAAAACAAATAACCCCATTAAAAAGTGGGCAAAGGGGCCTGGTGCGGTGGCTCAAGCCTGTAATCCCAGCACTTTGGGAGGCCGAGACGGGTGGATCATGAGGTCAGGAGATCGAGACCATCCTGGCTAATACGGTGAAACCCCGTCTCTACTAAAAAATACAAAAAACTAGCCGGGCGAGGTGGCAGGCAGGCGCCTGTAGTCCCAGCTACTTGGGAGGCTGAGGCAGGAGAATGGAGTAAACCCGGGGGGCGGAGCTTGCAGTGAGCTGAGATCTGGCCACTGCACTCCAGCCTGGGCGACAGAGCGAGACTCTGTCTCAAAAAAAAAAAAAGGGGGGGCAAAGGACATGAACACTTTTCAAAAGAAGACATACATGTAGCCAAGGAGCATATGCAAAAAAGGCTCAATATCACTGATCATTAGGGAAATGCAAATCAAATCTACAATGAGATACCATCTCATACCAGTCAGAATGTCTATTAAAAAGTAAAAAAATAACAGATGCTGGCAAGGTTATGGAGAAAAAGGAACGCTTATATGTCTATATTTAAATCAATATAACTCTGTAATGATTACTATAGCTTTATATAAGTTTGAAAATCAATTACGGTGTGATGGTTAATACTGAATGTCAACTCAATTGGATTGAAGGATACAAAGTATTGATACTGGGTGTGTCTGTGAGGGTGTTGCCAAAGGGGATTAACATTTGAGTCAGTGGACTAGGAAAGGCAGACCACCCACCCTTAATCTGGGTGGGCACAATCTAATCAGCTGCCAGTGTGGCTAGAATATAAGCAGGCAGAAAAATCTGAAAAGAGAGACTGGCCTAGCGTCCCAGCTTACATCTTTTTTTTTTTTTGAAATGGAGTCTCACTGTGTCACCCAGACTGGAGTACAGTGTTGCGATCTCAGCTCACTGCAACTTCCACATCCTGGGTTCAAGCCATCTTTCTGCCTCATCCTCCTGGGTAGATAGGACTACATGCTGGCTAATTTTTGTATTTTTAGTATGGCCAGGCTGGTCTCAAACTCCTGATCTCAGGTGATTCACCCCCCTCGGCCTCCCAAAGTGCTGGGATCACAGGTGTGAGCCACCGCACCTGGCCCCAGCCTACATTTTTCCCCATGCTGGATGCCCTCAAACATTGGACTCCAAGTTCTTCAGTTTCGGAACTCAGACTGGCTCTCCTTGCTCCTCAGCCTGCAGACGGCCTATTGTGGGACCTTGTGGTCCTGTGAGGTAATACTTAATAAACTCTCCTTTATATATATATCTATTCCATTAGTTCTGTCCCTCTAGAGAACCCTAATACACACTGTAGGTACTCCATTTTAAAATCTTTTTCTTGAAAATTTCATATATTCTGTGTCCTTTAAATTTCCAAATAAGGTTTGAAATCAATTGTCAATTTTTACAAAAACATCTGCTTAGATTTTTGAGAGAGATTGTGTTGAATCATTTAGGCAGAAATGCCATCTTAAAAATACTGAATTATCCAAGCATTGAACATGGTGTATCTCTCCATTTAATAGGTTTCATTTAATTTCTCTCAGCAATATTTTGTAGTCCCCAGTGTACAGGTCTTGTGCTTCTTTATTTTTACTACTTATTCCTAAGTATTTTATACTTTTTGATACTATTATACAATAATTATTTTCTTAATTTTATTTTCACTGTTCATAGCTAACTTTAAAAGTTTAAAGCTAACTTAAAAATATCTGTTTAGATCTTTCCCATTTTAAAATTGAGTTGCTTTCTTATGGTTGACTTTTTAAAATATTTAAACAGTCCTTTGTCCAATATGTTATTTGCAAATATTTTCTCCCAGTGTGTGGGTTGCCTTCTCATTCTCATGATCCATGGAGTATTTTAAAACGTGCTGTTTTACTTTCACATATTAGGGAGTTTCCTAGATTTCCTTTTTTTGGTGATTTCTACTTTAATTCTGTTGTGGTTAGAGATTATACTTTAGTTTTAATGATATCTTTGTTGAGATATCATTTATATATCATAAGTGTACATTTCAGCTCTTAGGATATTCACAAAGTTGTGCATCACTTCAAAAAGAAACCCTATATTCATTAGCAGTCACTCTCCCAGCTGGTGGCAACTACTAAATCTACTTTCTGTCCCTACGGATGTACCTGTTCTGGATATTTCATATGAATGACATCTTTTGGTTGCTTAATGGATATTTGCATATCTTTATTAGATATATGTCTGTTCAAATTGTTTTCCTACTTTTTAATTGGTTATCTGATTTTTTTATAGATGAATTTTGTGTGTGTGTGTTTTTTTATTTTTTTGTTTGTTTTACTTTTCTGATAGTATCCTTTGAAGAATAAATGTTTTAAATTTTGATGGAGTCCAGTTGACTTTCTTTTTTCTTCTTTTGGTCATTTGCATATTGGTGTCATAGCTAAGAAGCCATTGCTTAATTTGGAGAATGTACTTTGTATGATTTTATGCCTTTTTAATGTGTTAAGAGTAGGTCCATGGCTCAGCATATAGTCTAAAATGGAAATGTTCTATGTACTCTTGAAATAATATACATTCTGCTGTTTTAGGGAAATGTTCTATAAATTTCAGTTTGGTCATATTGTTTCATAGTGTTGTTTAAATATTACATATCCCTACCAGTTTTCTATCAATTTCTGGGAAAAGAGTATTAAAAATTCTAACTACAATTGCTCCAGTATCTTTTTCTGTGTCAGTTTTTGCTTTGTATATTTTCAGCCTCTGTTGTTAGGTATCTACACATTTATACTTGCTATATATTCCTTCTGCTATTAAGTTATCCATTCTACCTCTCTCATGGTTACTGATTACATGGCACTTTTTCCAACCCTTTATTTTCAGTATGTTTGTTTTTCTTAATTTAAATAGTCTTTTTTGGAGAGTGTACTATTGGATATTGCTTTTTATCTACTTTGACAGTTTTTGACTTTTGATTGTTTAGTTCACTCACATGTAATGTAATTTTTGGTATGACAGATTTGTTTTTTTTTTATTTTGCCATTTGCTTTCTATATTTCTCATGTATTTTTGTTGTTCCTCTGTTCCTCCTTTGGTGTTTTCTTTGTGTTAAAAAAAAGTATACCTTTTTATTTCCTCTTTTTTTTAAGCTATTTAAGAATTTTTTCTTTTAGAGATAATAGTATATATCTTTAGTGTATTACAATCTATTTCAACTTGGTATCGACTTAAAATGTAACAACTTTGCTGCCCATTTTCTTTGTGCTATTATTTTCACATATATTACATCTAAATATGTTATAAACACAATAATGCAGTATTATAATTATTCCTTTAAACAATCTTACACTCTTAGAAATGCAAGAAAAAAAATCATATATAGAGTCTTCTATATTTATCCACATTACTACTATTTCTGTTCCTCTTCATTTTTTCTTGTGGATTCCAGTTACCATTTCCTTTCAGCTTTAGCATTCTCAGTATGGCAAGTCTACTATCTGAAAATTCTGTTAGTATTTATGTGGGAAAATTTTTATTTCACCTTCACTTTTTGAGCTTTATTGAGATAAAATTCACATACCATACAATTCACCCATTTAACATATATAATTTAATGTTTTTTCATATCTCTATAGGTATGTAAAATTATCACCACAGTCAATTTTAGAACATTTTTACACCTTATAAAGAACCCTCATACCCTTTGCTCTTTTTTTTGTCACTGTTTTAAGGTAGAAGGTCATGTTACTGATTTGAGATCTTCTTTCTATTTTTAAAACATTTTTATTTTTGAGATGGGGTCTTTCAGTGTTGCGCAGGCTGGTCTTGAACTACTGGCCTCAAGCAGTCTTCCCACCTTAGCCTCTGAAATTATTGGGATTATAGCCATGAGCCACTGTGTCTGGCCTCCTCTTTCTCAATATAGGTATTTTCCTCTAAGCACTGCTTTAGCTGAACCCCATAATTTGTTATATAGTGTGTCTTCATTTTATTTCATCTCAGTTTTTTATTTTCCTTCTATATTAAACCCATTAATTATTTAAGAGTGTGTTGTTAATTTCCACATATGGAGGGTTTTTAAAATAACTTTCTTGTTACTGATTTCTAATTTATTCCATTGTGGTTGGAGAACATACTTTGTGTTGTTTCTGTCCTTTTAAATTTATTGAAGTTTTTTTTTTCCCTTTATGGTGTAGCATATGGTCTAATCTGGAGAATGTTTTATGTAGACTTGAGAAGAGTATATAATCTGCCTTTGTTTGATAGAGTGTTCTGTAGATGTCTGTTACATCTAGTTCATTTATAATGTTGTTTAAGTCTTCCATTTCCTTATTGATCTTTTGCCTCATTGTTCTCTCCATCATTGAAGGTGGGATATTAAAGTCTCCAACTGTTGTTGTACAGTTATCTGTTTCTCCATTTCTGTCTCTTTTTCCTTAATGTATTATGGTGCTCTGTTGTTAGTTGTATATATTTTTATAGATGTTGTATATTCTTTTCTTTTCTTTTCTTTTTTTTTTTTTTTTTTTTTGTGACAGAGTCTCACTCTGTCACCCAGGCTGGAATGCAGTGGTGCAGTCTTGGCTACTAGGTTCCTTTTGCCTCAGCCTCCTGAGTCACCAGGACTACAGGCATGCACCACCATGTCTGGCTAATTTTTGTCTTTTTAGTAGAGATGGAGTTTCACAATGTTGGCCAGGCTGGTCTTGAACTCCTGACCTCAAGTGATCTGCCCGCCTCAGCCTCCCAAATTGCTGGGATTACAGACATGAGCCACTGTGCCCAACCTATAGATGTTATATCTTCCTGATTGATTGACCCTGTTATTCTTATAAGGTATCCCTCTTTATCTCTAGTAACTTTTTTTATTTAAAGTCTCATATTACCATAGCCACTAAAGTTTTCCTGTTGTTGCTGTTTGCATTATACATCTTTTTCCAGCTTTTAGTTTTAATCTATTTGTGTCCTTGAATCTAAAGTCTGTCTTCTGTAGACAACATATAATTGGATTTTTAAAAAATCTAGTCTGACAGCTGCTGCCTTTTGATTGGATTGTTTAAGCTCTTCACATTTAATGTTATTGGTAGTTGGATTTATGCCTTCCATTTTACTTGTTTTCTGTGTCTACTTTTTGTTTGTTATGTGTTTCATGTCTTTTTTTGTTCCTGTTTCTTCATTAGTGCTGTCTTTTGCATTGAGTATATTTTCTAATGTGATTTATTAGACTGTTTGCATTGTTATAAAAGCATATCTGAGGCTAGGTAGTTCATAAAGAAAAGAGATTTATTTGGCTCATGGTTCTGCAGGTTGTACAAGAAGCATAGTGCCAGCATCTGCTTCTATTAAGGACCTTAGGAAGCCTCCAATCATGATAGAAGGCTAAGGGAGAGCATGCATGTCACAGAGCAAGAGAAAAAGAGCAAGAGAGAGAGAAGGTGGTGCCAGGCTCTTTTTAAAAATCAGATATTGTGGGAATGAATACAGCGAGAACTTACTTATTACTGCAAGGATGGCACCAAGCTGATCATGAGGGATCCACCTCCATGACCCAAACATCTCCAACAAAGCCCCACCTCCAACATTGAGGATCAAATTTCAACATGAGGTTTGGAGGGAACAGATACCCAAACTATATCATGCAGCATTTTTATTAATGATTTTTTCACTGAATTTTTTGAGCTTTCTCTTTCAAACTGGTTTCTCTAGGGCTTGTCATATACATTGTAACTTGTCAAAGTCAGTGTCAGATTTTTTTTTTTTTTTTTTTTTTTTTTTTTTTTTTGGTAGAGATGGGGTTTTCCCATGCTGCCCAGGCTGGTCTCGAACTCCTGGACTCAAGCAGTCCACCCACCAGCCTTCCAAAGTGCTAGGATTACAGGTGTGAGCCACTGTGCCCAGAAGCTTCAGTTTTATACTAGCTTAATACCAATAACATATAAAAATGTTACTCCTATACATCTGTATTTTCTTTCCTTTCTCATACTTTTGTTATATATACTATATCTATTAATATTACTAACCCAAGAAAACATTGTTATAATTGATTACTTTACCATCTCATCATTTTTTTAGCTCATTACAACTTTGGCCCCACCTACCTACTATATGCTGTTATTGGAAAATATTTACACCAAATGTAAATAGAAATATATTACATTTCTGTATGTTATAGGCCAAACATTACTTTCTGTTCTATAAATATTATTCTATATAATTTCTTTTTAAATCACTTGCTTTCAGCCTGATTAACTTGCTTTTATGTTTATTGTAAGGCAGTTCTGGTAGCAATATATCTTGTGAGTTTTTGTTTATCTAGTAAAGTTTTTATTTTTCCTTTATTTTTGAGTATTCACTTTGCTGGATTTAGGATTTATGATTAACAATTTTTAAATTTCTTTGAGTACTTTGAATATGTTATCTCACTGCCTTCTGGCATCTGTTTCTACTGAGAAGTCAGCTGTTAATATTATTTGGTTTCCCTTGTAAGTGACCTGATATTTTTCTCTTGTTGCTTCCAAGATTTTGTCTTTGACCTTCAGCATTTTTACTATGATGTTTCTGTTTGTGGGTCTCTTTGCATTTATCCTACTTGGAGTTTTTTGAGCTTCCTGGATGTGTTGATTGTTTTTCAAGATATTTGGGAAGTTGTTAGCTATTATTTCTTTGAATATTTTTCTTTTCCTTTTTCTTTTCTTCATACGGTACTTCCATTATGAGTATGTTGGTATGCTTAATGGTATTCCGCATCTCTCTTAGGCTCTGTTCATTTTTCTTAATTATTTCTTCTCTTTGTTCTTCTGCTTGCGTAATCTGTATTGATATATCTTCAAGTTTGCTAATTCTTTCTTCTGCCAGTTCACAGCTACTGTTGAGCCCTGTGTTACTTTTCTGGGGCTCCCATAATGAGGTACCACAAAGTAGCTTAAAAAGCAAATTTTGTGGCTGGGTGCTGTGGCTCACTCTTGTAATCTCAGCGCTTCTGGAGGCTAAGGCAGGTGAATCATCTGAGTTCAGGAGTTCGAGACCAGCCTGGCCAATATGGTGAAACTAAAAGTACAAAAAAGTTAGCCGGGCATGGTGGCATATACCTGTAGTCCCAGCTACTCAAGAGGCTGAGGCAGGAGAATTGCTTGAACCCAGGAGGTGGAGGCTGCAGTGAGCTGAGATTGTGCCACTGTACTCCAGCCTGGGTGACAGAGACTCCATCTCAAAAAAAAAAAAAAAAAAAAAAAAAGACAAATTTTGTTTTCTTTTGTTTTACAGTTTGGGAACCTAGAAGTCAGAAATGAAGATATTGGCAAGGTTGATCTTAATGAGGGTTATGAAGGAAGGATCTGTTCTAGGCCTCTCTCCTTTGTTGTAGTTGGCTGTCTTCATGTTCACATGACATTCTTCCTGTTTGTGTGCCTGTCTCCACATTTCCCTCTTTTATAAAGACACTAGTCATATTAGATTTAGACCCACCTTGATGTTCTCATTGTATCTTAATTTCCTTTTTAAAGACTCCATCTCCAAATAAAGTTATATTTTGATGTACTAGTAGACAGAACTTCAGCAGATGAAATTTGGAGGGATACAATTCAACCCATAGCAAGCCTCTCTAGTGAATTTCTAATTTCAGTCATTGTACTTTTTAATTCCATAATTTCCATTATATTCTTTTTTTTTTTTTTCTTTTTTTTTTTTTTGAGATAGAGTCTCGCTCTGTCGCCCATGCTGGAGTGTGGTGGCGCAATCTCAGCTCACGGCAACCTTCACCTCCCAGGTTCAAGCAATTCTCCTGCCCCAGGGAAAAAAAAAAAAATCTGCCTGCAGAGTAACCAGATGTCAGATTTAAGAGAAAAAGATTTCAAACTAGCCATTATAAATATGCTCACAGTACTAAAAGGACAGCATGATTGCGGAAGTAAAGCAGGGTAAGAGGACAATGTCACATCAAATAGAGAATATCCATAAAGGGAGAAATAATGAAAAGGAATACAGGCCGGGTGCAGTGGTTCATGCCTGTATCCCAGCATCCTGACATCTGGTCACTCTGCAGGCAGCTTTTTTTTTTTTTTTTTCCTTCCTGGGGTATGGGTCATACTTTTCCCATTTCTTTGCATGTCCCTTAATTTTTTTGTTGGAAACTGGGCATTCTAGATAATATGGCAACAGCTCTGTGTGCTAGTTCCCACCCACCCTCTTTCCTGGGGCTTGTTATTATTATTTACTTGTTTAGTTTTTTAGTGATGGATTGGATTATTTTAATGAAGTCTGTCCCTGCCCCCATCTCCCCCATAATGGTAAACCTCTAACGTTGCTCCTCAGGGAGGCAACTTTTCCTTGAACATCTAGTATTTCTTTGTTTGAAAACTGGACAGTTGAATATGTATGACAGCAACTCTGCATACTTTTTTCCTGTTTTGTTGTTTATATATATACGTATATATATATATATATACACGTATATATATACGTATATATATACACGTATATATATATATATATATATATATATATTTTTTTTTTTTTTTTTTTTGACAGAGTCTCGCTCTGTCACCCAGGCTGGAGTGCAGTGGCATGATCTCAGCTCACTGCATGCTCTGCCTCCTGGGTTCACACCATTCTCCTGCCTCAGCCTCCTGAGTAGCTGGGACTACAGGCGCCTGCCACTGCACCCAGCAGATTTTTTTTTTTTTTTTTTTTGTATTTTTAGTAAAGACGGGGTTTCACTGTGGTCTTGATCTCCTGACCTCGTGATCCGCCCGCCTCATCCTCCCAAAGTGCTGGGACTACAGGCGTGAGCCACCGCCCCTGGCCTGGCCTGTTTTTTATATTTTTTACATTACTTGCCTAGCCTACAGAATTTGTCTCCTTGTGGTGTACATTTATTGATGTCTGTGCTTTGTGTTTTATTCTCATTTTCATTTTTTAGGTTTGATTCCTAAGGACTCTTTTAGTGTCTACATATGTCAGCCAAATAATTGGGCTGAGGTTGTGCTAATAATGCACCTTGGGCCCATAAAGTTTCTACTGTCTGCTGATCAATCTGTGGGTTAGTTAGGGAATCATTTGAAGTTGTGGGCATTTATTAATTTTTCCTTGGTCTTTTCTTTTTACCAACTCTCTGATGTTCTCCACACGTATGTAATTTTCTAGTCAGCCAGGAATTTGTGGAGACCTTATGTGAATCCATTTATGGCTTTCTTATTTCCAGGTTCTCCCTGTTATGTTTCTGGTTGGTCCACTGCTTGCCTCAACTTGGTTTGCAGCCTCAGTCTTGCAAAACTGCAGGTTTTCTCTGTCCATGTCCACCAAGTTCATTACTTTCAGCCAGTAGGTTTGTAGGCTTTTGCCTCTCATTGAATTGATTTTGTCACCCTGGCATAAAACTACAAGTATACCAGCTACAAGCTGGCAAAACTACAAACCTTACTGACTGAACTGGGGGCAGGGGTGATGGAGGCAGTTCTAGGCAAGGCCATTCCTGCCTGAAGCATTGGCAGTTTTTCAACAATCAACAATTCTCAATAAACAGCTTCCAGTGGCCTGAAGTGGTTGATCTTTTTGGATAATTTTGTTCAGTTTTATGTATTTTTTTTTTGTGGAGGGTAATTACTGACCTCTTCATACTGTTATTATCTTAATGATGTTTTGAGTACTAAAATTGACAGATCTTATGAAAGAAGTGGCTTCATTATTTGTCAGATTATATCTAAATGCTTTCCACACAATGGTGCTTCATTATAGTGTGAAACAAATGATTACCAATCTTTTCATTCCACCATTATTGGAAGTTACTCTTGCTGTGATTAATCCTTACTATATCTTGAGACATGATAAAGTAGGTTAATACAAAAGTCTGTTTTTGAAACAGTGTGATAAAATTAATTAATGTAGACATATTGTTGGAAACAGAAGGATAAGTTGCATAATTACGTATTTTTTTCTCAGTTTTTTGACAGTATAGTATAGGCAAATACCTCTTCAGAAATCCTTACTTAATATACTTATTAATTAAATAAGTAGATCATAACTGAATTTCATAAATATTGTTTTCTTAAAAATGTATTATACGGGATTACTTTTGTATCTAAGTAAGACATTAAACCTATAAGCTAAATAAGGAATATATCAATAAATTTGTTTAAATGAAGATTTGGAATTTCCATATAGAAAAATTCATTACAACAAAGTAGAAAGATAAACAATAAACTGGATTAAAAGTATTTAAGTCACCTGTAATCCCAGCACTTTGGGAGGCCACGTGAGCCTAGGAGTTCGAGACCAGCCTAGGCAATATGGCGAAACTCCGTCTCTACTAAAAACACAAAACTTAGCCAGGCATGGTGGTACACACCTGTAATCCCAGCTACTCAGGAGGCTGAGGCAGGAGAATTGCTTGAACCCAGGAAGCAGAGGTTGCAGTGAGCAAAGATTGCGCCGCAGCACTCCAGCCTGGGTAACTGAGTGAGAGTCTGTCTCAAAAAAAAAAAAAAAAAGAAGAAAGAAAGAAAAGTATTTGAATCACTTTTGATTGGACAGTGGGCTAATTTCTTTGATAATGAAGAGACCTTACAAATTGACTAAAAGAAAGATAAATAATCATTACAAAAAATGGGCCAAAGAATATGAACAGGCAAGTTACAGAGGAAGAAGTATAAATGAATATTAAACATGAAAATATGCTCAGGCATCTAAATAAATTCATTTTAAACCACCTATAAAAATTCGATTTTCTGTTAGATTGAAATAGTAATACCCAGTATTAATGAAGCTGTTGGAGAAAATGAGCTCTCCTTGTTATTACTGCTTTGGAAACATCTATCAGAATTTAAAATACAAATGCCATATTCCCCAGAAATTGAAAGTTCACAAAAGATATGCAAACTGAAGCATATTCATTGCTGCATTTTTTATAGCAGAAAAAATGTAGAAGCAACCTAAATGTTCATAAATGGAGAGCTTATAGACCTCTGTCCAGTTGTATGAGATGAATCTGTATGTGGTGACATAGAAAGAGGTTCATTATATGTTACATTTTTTAAAAAGCAACCTGTTCCTTTATTGTGTCTGATTATGTTCGTGTGTAAATAGAAACTATCAAGAAGGACATGCACAATTCTATGTAAAATGACTAGTTTTGAGGATTGCAGTTGGGAGGTGATGGGAGGACAAGGATTAGGGAGTATCATGTTTCCAAATTGCTTACCTCATGTTTTATAATAAGCATGTATTTAAATTTATATTAAAAGAAAAATATGCATTATATAATATCTACCAAATTTGTAAATTAAGAATTATATTTATAAATGAACTATAGCAAATTTTTTCTGGTTTGTTTTCTATTTAGGTATGGAAATATGAATATTTATAGATGGCAAAGGGAGTGCTTTTTACATTAGAGACTGCATAAGGAAATGATTTCACTCTTAAGATTTGAAACATCTTTCAAACTCATAACCTGAATGAATGAACAATGTATTATATAGATTGAGCATATTAAAGTATTTTTATGGTCTGGGTGCGGTGGCTTACACCTGTAATCCCAGCACTTTGGGAGGCTGAGGTGGGTGGATCATGAGGTCAGGAGATCGAGACCATCCTGGCCAACATGGTGAAACCTCATCTCTACTAAAACTACAAAAATTAGCTGGGTTTGGTGGTGCATGCCTGTAATCCCAGCTACTTGGGAGGCTAAGGCAGGAGAATCGCTTGGACCAGGGAGTCTTGAGGTTGCAGTGAGCCGAGATCGTGCCATTGCACTCCAGTCTGATGACTGGAGTGAGACTCCATCTCAAAAAAAAAAAAGTATTTTTATTACTGAGAAAGAAAAAATTTATTAGTCATCAAATCCACATCGTATTAAAAAAATTATGTTATTAGCATATTTTATTTAAAGTTATATTGGGTTCAAACAAGGCACAGTGGCTCACACCTGTAATCCCAGCACTTTGGTAGCCCAAGATGGGAGGATTACTTGAGGCCAGGAGCTTGAGCCTAGCCTGGGCAACATAGCATGACCCTGTTGCTATAAAATTTTTAAACATTAGCCTGGTGTAGTGGCATGCACCTGTAATCATAAGGCTGAAGTGGAAGGATCCCTTGACCCAGGTGTTCGAGGCCACAGCAAGCTGTGATCACTCCACTGCACTCTGGCCTGGGTGACAGAGCGAGACCCTGTCTTTTAAATAAAACAAAAGTTGGTCCAGAAATATGAATTTAATTAAATTGGATTAAACAAAAATCTTTATATTATACCAAAGGCATTTTGAATCTATGAAAAGAGACAGTAAAACAATTTTCTAAAACGCAATAGATAGCAAGGTTTTTCATTATTTATATCTCAAAATATTTGTTTTAAGTCTTTTTATGGAGGTTATCTTGTAATAAATAAATCTGTAGTTTTTCTTTTAATTTTATATTTTAAGTATGCATTTATGAAAATTATAGATTAGGATACTAATTATGTGTGTATAAGTTTATTTTACATTATGGAATCCAATTTTATCACAGGTTTCGTCTCGATATATATCGATGTTTGGCCAGTCCGGCTCTAATAATGTTAACAGAGGAGGATCCAATTCTGAGAGCATTTGAACTTAGTGCTGATTTAAAAGAACTAAGTCTTGTGGAGGTGGAATTCAGGTGGGAGTGAATGCAAATTGTAAATTATATAATGTCTTTTGTTTCAAATCTTCAACCTCAGTTTCTTCATTACCCAAATTATGATTTGTATATATTTACATTTGATCCAAGAACACTACACCTTGTTGCCACTTACTTGGCAACAGACCCCTGCTCTCCCTCAAAGGAACAGACCCTGGTGCTACTTAAGTCATTCCTTCCCCATCTGCCCTCTGCCACGTTATAACCACCCTTACTCTCTTCCCCACTTTTCAACCTAACTGAAGGCATTGTAGAGCAGTGTGAAATACAGTAGGAGTTAGAGCCTAAAGCAGGAGCAAATTTATTCGTAGTTGCTCTCTCTCTCACACATCTCCTCATTCTCCAATTCTATAATCATCTTTGAGTAATGATCCTTCAGATCTTTCAAAAGCACATGGAATGTTTTCTGTATGTCAAGGACATTGCACACACAGACATAGTCCCTTTTCACTATTTGCTCATATTATCTGGTAAGATAAATACATATGTAATGTAATGCATGTAAACATAAAAATAAAATACAACTAATTAAGAGGGATAAACACCCAGTCTGAGTTGTCTTCTGAAATGAAGATTAAATGTAATTTTGGCACTTGGCATACCAAGGAAGCACTCCTATTGTTTTCCTTTTGGGGGGTAAGTTGAAGAAAAAAAAAAGACTTTGTAATAGCAGCCTATGAAACTACTAATTTAAATTTTTTTTAAAAAAATCCTTAGAAAACTACTTTTATTAATAGTGGAGTTGAAAGAAAGCGTTGAGATTTTTCTTTATGGAAAAGTATCCCTGTTGCCCTCTAAAGAAGGAGGAATTGATGCAGTTTTTTACCAGCCCCTGTTGCAGGGTTTCTACTGGGAATCTATAGCTATTCCTACCTTTTCTTTCCTATACAGCTGCTATTAGAGCCCCATGTGTTGTATGACACTTTCAGTGACTTGACAAAATTGGGAAAGTTCAAACTTCTACTTCCTGGAAGGGCAGTAAGAAACCTGGAGTTTTCTTTAGCTTTAACAGCAGCACTTAATGTGTTCTTCATAGACCTGAGTTCCAGAAACTGAAAAAAGACCTGCTTGTGTTTTCAAGTTTGGAACTACTGTCTTGTAACTTGGATAATTTAAATTTTGTTTAAACTTGATATGACATAAAGTATGTACTTTACTTTGATGAACACACAAAACATGGTTCAAATGTAACTTGTTGCTACTTTTAACTTTATTAGCACATGAGGCTGTTAAATTTTTCTGTTTAAATATGAAGAAGGACTGTTAAATTATTCTGTGTAAATATGAAGAACTTCCTATTATAACCTCATAATTTGAGTCTGAGTTATATAAAATAAAACTTATTCAACTCCTTTCAAACAGAATTTGAAGAAACTGCTGTGATTATATAATCATAACATAATAAAGTTAGATTTGGAAGTGATCATAGAACCCATTTACTTCAATCCAGTGTTTTACAGACAGTGGAAGAGATTTATAAAGGCTAGATTTTTACTAATAGCAGCATCTAATTAGGAATAGAGTTAAAACTGAAAGTAGGAGCAAAGTTATAACTAGAATATAGGAATCCTTGCTTCTGGTTTTCTGTATTTCCATCTAAACTATACAGCCACTTATTTGTCTTCAGTAATCTATTAGAAATGGATTAGATTAATAAGATGTATAAGTTTCACTTTTGAATCTCATAGTCCATCAAATGTTTATCCAAAGATGGAATATTTTAGTAATAATATATACTTTTGATAAACGTTCCCATCTGCAGTTAGATTCCTAAATCAAGAAGCAGGGAGTGCTGCATTTGTTAAATAAATCCAATTATTTATTCTCAGGAGTTTTGACTACATAGAAAGTATAAAGAATGATGAGAGAAGTTAAGGCAAAGAAGTTTTTATTCTTAAGTTACAATTTTTATATAGCCAGTTCATGGAAAACCCCATTATATAGAAAGACTAACCAGTGGGAAATCTTCCTGTTTCCCCTTCCTTTCTGTTTGGGAAAAAACTGAATAAAAACATTATTTTCTGAAGCCCAACCTCAAGACCATGACTCATAATTATTTATTTCTGACTTCATTCCTAAGTTATTATTAAGCTTAGACATAAAGTTAATATAATTGATTTTTTTTCTTTCTTTCTTTTTTTTTTTTTTTTTTTTTTTTTTTTTGAGACCCAGGCTGGAGTGCAGTGGCACCATTTTGGCTCACTGCAACCTCCCCTTCCTGGGTTCAAGCAATTCTCCCAGCCTCAGCCTCCTGAGCAGCTGGGATTACAGGTGCCTGCCACCATGCCTAATTTTTGTATTTTTTAGTAGAGACAGGGTTTTGCCATGTTGACTAGGCTGGTCTTGAACTCCTGACCTCAGGTGATCCACCCGCCTTGGCCTCCCAAAATGCTGGCATTACAGGCATGAGCCAACACACCCAGCCATAATTGATATTTTTTAAAAGAATTATATACTAAAACTTCTTCATTTCCCACAAATTAGTTCAGGCCTGCCTTTAATAAGCAGTTCAAACCCAAGATTCAAGGAATAGGGATTCTGAAAGAGAGTTTTTTGTTAGGTGCATTTTAATATCTTTCTTTGTAATTTGAATTTCACTCAAATGAGAACTTTATGAATCAAAATGCTATTTTAATATTAGAAGTAACATAAACATATTGTAGATGACTATTATTGAAAAAGCTCTAGTTAAAAATTTTATGATAGTGATTGGATAGCATTAAGATGCTATGTCTATCATTAAGGTGAGTAATATAAAAGGAAGTTTTAGCCAAGCTTACAGAGAATCAGGGAAAATCAGTTAAGTGAAGAACTGGTTGACAAACATTATTAGAATTTTTAGGAATAACATCAGTATATATAAATGAAAACTGTGCTCATCTAAGACTATTAGTATGAACACAAGGAACATAATTGTGTTATGGTTTTCCCCAAAGCTGTGGAAAATTTGTGCACCAGTAGTTTCCTTTTGATTATCCACAGAAAATGACTTCAGATTGTGTATAACACTGTCAGAATTAAAATGTTGCTGAGTAAAAACGTTTTTAGTGAATGTAGCTTAATTAGAAGATGGAAATGACATTTCTGATAATAGAATGCTGCATTTTGTAGGAATGATTATGAGGAACTAGCCCGGCAATGTAAAATGTTTGCTAAGGATTTACTTGCGCAAGCCCGGAATTCCCGTGAATTGGAAGTTATTCTAAACCATACGTCTAGTGACGAGCCTCTTGACAAACGGGGATTATTAGAAGAAAGAATGAATTTAAGTCGTCTAAAACTTGCTATCAAATATAACCAAAAAGAGGTATGAGGCTTTCTGTAACATATTTAAATTATTTTCTCTACAGTAGTCTAGTGGCTCAGAGCAAAGGCTTTGGAGCAACTCATCTGGGTTGAGATCCTAGTTCTGCTTCCTAAAAATTGTGTCTTGGGATAGTTATTGAATCTGTCTGAGCTTTTGTTTTAATAATTAATTAAGAATATATACTAAAAGGGTTTAGCACAGTATTAGCATTAAGCAAGTATGCAATAAATGGTAGTTTTTATTATTTTTAGTAATATTGATTATAACATGGATGTTGATTTAATGTTTTTGCTAAATAATTGCTACACAGGTAAGATCCTTTGTAGTAGGTACAAACTTTATAGGGAAGTTTCCATCTTGTGTTTTGTCTGTCATAGGTTTGTTTTCATTGATCTGGTTATAAACAGCCCCTTCTATAGTAATAGTGATTTCTATTTAAAAATAAAGTATCAGATATTATACTTCCTGATTCTTCTTATTTATAATTCATTGTGAAACTCAAAAGTGGAGAGGTACATGATATGATAACTAAGTTAAATCTGACTTTTCTGGCATCATCCCTTTCTGTTAAGAGAAATGCCCATTTCTACTCCCCATGCATACATATACACATGATCCAGGAACTTGAATCAGGAAGATATGCATTTTAAATTTCATTTTTGAGATAATTAACTAAACAGTGAGATTCATATGTAGATAATAATACACAATTGATAGTATGGGATGTTGGTAAATGATATTTATTAGGTATTCTAAGACTATTTTCATTATTAATATAGATGTTTAAATAAAACTTGCTTATCAAATTTATATTATTACAAAAATGAGGCCTGAAATATATAATGATAGAAGGCCAGATACAGGACCTTTGGTGCTAAGGGCAGAATTTTTTCTTATCTTGGTTAAAA
The DNA here is from genome assembly GCF_007565055.1 of Rhinopithecus roxellana. Classification (NCBI taxonomy): domain Eukaryota; kingdom Metazoa; phylum Chordata; class Mammalia; order Primates; family Cercopithecidae; genus Rhinopithecus; species Rhinopithecus roxellana. Next base: position 114,759,606 of record NC_044549.1, on the reverse strand, counting down.
ATTTGAGCCTCACAAAGCTATTAGGAAATTGATGGAGGAATTGATGGAGGATGTTTATTGGTTAATATATTTGCTTCTGTGTTCCACAACCTAAAAGGGACATGAAGTACTAGAAAATGTTAGAATAAGGGGATTACAAGGTATAAAATCAATTAAAGTGATTTTAAAAAAAGAATCTCATAGAAAGGTGTAAAGAACTAAAATTATCCTGGTTAGGAAAAAAAATCTAAGAGGCAGTTTTCTAATGATAGCTATATCCCTAAAGGACTCACAGAGTGGAGTCAAAATAGAACCAAATGTACCGTTTTAAAGAAGATGAAAGAAAAGACAGGAAATAACAGTAATATTTGTGAGTTGAAAGGAAGATATTTTGCTATTTTAAAGATGAATGAAAATATAAAGTAATTTTTAAAACTAGATTTCTAAATATCAATTGGGAAGATATTTTCTCAAACAGTTGGTAAGCTTTGTCTAGGTTATCAATCTTGAATAGCAAACTACCCTGAAACTTAGTGGCATAAAACACTTCATAGTTATTTCATAGTTATTTTATAATAATTTCATAATCGTTTTATTCTGCTTGTGGATTCTTAGGTCAGGAATTAGGAAAGGGCATGGCAATCATGATTTGTCTCTGTTTCTCCATGTCTGAGAATTCAGCTGGAGATAAATGACGGGGCTATCATCAGCTGGAGGCTTCTCCGCTCACATGTCCGGTGTCTGAGCAGCAGCTGAGGCCTCAGGAACAGGGAGCTCTGAGTGGTCTGGGTGCTCAGATGGGTGAGTCCACAGAAGGTGGGGCTCCTCAGAACTCACAGCAGGAACCAAGGAGAGGCATGGCCATCACAGTGGGCAGACTTTGAGGATGTGATCTAAGAAGCCTCTGTGGGCTGACTGGGGTGCATACATGTGACCTCTATATGTAGCCTGGGCTTCCTTACAGCATGGTGGCTTCAAAGTGGCTTTTTACATGGCAGTTCATGGCTCCAAGAGCAGGTGTTCCAGTGAGCAAGGTGGAAGATGCATGGCTTTTTAGGACCTACCTTCAGAAGTCACATAGCATCACCTCTCTTAGAATCTACTAGTTAAATCAATCACAGGCCTGTTGAATTGAAGAGTAGGAAATTTTGATCTCCCCCTTCCCCACCTCTTGATGATGGGAAGAAAGTGTGTCCATCTTTTACTGCAGACTTAGAACATTTCTAGTTAAACTTTTTATTCCAAATACATAGTTAACATTACTGTGGATTAAATCATCATTGTATAGAGGCATAGCAAGGACAGTAATCAGTCCTGAGATTGCTTTGATATTTGGAGGAAAGGTGAAACTACTAAATTTGAGATGTTACTAAACCTGGTCATTGGTGAGAGGAAAATCTGTTTCTCTCCCAGCATTTCACCTTGAGGGACAGATTAAGATTTCCCAAGAACATTGGAATCTGAGCAGAAGAGTAAAGAATGAAGTAAGACTTAATTGCCAAAATCATTTGCATATAACATACACAAATCTTCCCATATACTTTAAAGTGTCTTTCAATTACTTATAACACCTAATACAGTGCCTACACCTCATTTCATTCATGTACTTGATTCAACATAGTACTTGCTGTGAAGAATATTCAAGTTTTGCCTATTTGGAACTTTGTGGATTTTTTCTTCCACATGTTGTTGATCCATGGTTGGTTTAAGCCACAGATGTAGGACCCACAGATACAGAGGGCCAACTGTATAGTACATTAGAAATTTTCTCGAAAGCACAATAAACAACAAAACTCTGTCCAATTCTTTTTTTCACTACAGTGTTAATTCTACAAATTATATTCTATTTTGGGATAAATCATTTTAAAACAGAAGGTTGACCAAATATTATTGTGGATTACCTGAATAATATCATTTTATAATAATTTCAAACCTGATCACATGATTATATATAGAATTATCAGGACCCTTAAGTTACACTTCACAACATGAGCATTATATTGGAAGAATATTGCCTATGAAATTTGTCAACTAAGAGGATTTGTAAACTTTGGTAAATTAGTTTCTATACCTGAACTAAGATTTTTCTCATATTTGGGAATATTTTTTCCTTTTCTTCTCACATGAAATTCAGTTTTAAGCAGGCTTAAGAGTGTCTTTAATACCTTTTTAAAAATCCGCAGTGTTTTCTTGGAGCAAGAATAGGTCTAATATTTAGCCTTTTATTGTTTTTGCTATCTTGACATCTTGGCTTCTTGTAACTAAACTCAATAGTTTCTTTACACTGAAGATGTCCAACATTAGTTAGTGGTATCTTTTTCTATGGATTGTGCGTGCTAACTTTGAAATTTCATAAATATTATTATAAGAGTTTTTATATATTAAACATGACAAAATGGCTAAGTAGGCTAATAATAATAGTTAATACTTAAAGAGTGCATGCTATGAACCAGGCACTATTCTAAGGGCTTTATCTTTAATCTTCACAACTTTATGAGTAGATACTATTATTATTCCCATTTTACAGATGGGGAAGTTGAGGCTTAAAGAAATTTAAAAACTTGGTAAAGGTCATTTACCAAGTAGCAGAGCCCAGATTTGAATCTAGGTAATCTGGCTCCATAGTCTGTCTTCCTAACTTCTACATGCTTTTATTACTTGTTAGAAAAAGGGAAACAACAAAACTATGTTCAATGTATAGAACTGATTTGTAAACTCTTATTCAGTAAACTTTGAATATCAACCAATCAGTATTTAAAGGTTTCCTTTTACTTTTTTTCTTTTTAATGTGTGTGTATGTCCTTTTCAGTTTGTCTCCCAGTCTAACTGCCAGCAGTTCCTGAACACTGTTTGGTTTGGACAGATGTCAGGTTACCGACGCAAGCCCACCTGTAAGAAGATAATGACTGTTTTGACAGTAGGCATCTTTTGGCCAGTTTTGTCACTTTGTTATTTGATAGCTCCCAAATCTCAGTTTGGCAGAATCATTCACACACCTTTTATGAAATTTATCATTCATGGAGCATCATATTTCACATTCCTGCTGTTGCTTAATCTATACTCTCTTGTCTACAATGAGGATAAGAAAAATACAATGGGGCCAGCCCTTGAAAGAATAGACTATCTTCTTATACTGTGGATTATTGGTAAGTATCAAGTTAGTTTGAAAGGTTTTGTCTTTATTTAGCCCACTAATTCTTTCTTGCTTGATGGCATTGTGAATATTGAGTTCAATTTACAGTTTCACAGTGTTCACTCCACAAGAATTTGAATACTTCCATGATCACTGAAGACTTAACTAACACGTCTTTAAAGATAAATGTTCCTGAACTTGATGATAAGGAAGCATATCTCTTATTTAATATTTCTCAAATACATGGAATTTTAAAATTATTTATTCTCAGACCCTACAGTTATTTATGATTGTAAAACAGAAACACAGCTTTAACACGTGAATGCTTTTTTGGTGTAAGAATATGAAGTTTTCTTAGGTATTTTGAAACTATTTTATACTGTTCTGCATTTTAAAAGTTAACTATTCTATTTCATTTATAACCTTAGTTTTCCTTTTAAGAACTATGATCTTTTTGGTGTTTGTTTTGTTTTGTTTGAGACAGTCTCACTCTGTCGCCCAGGCTGGAGTGCAATGGCAAGGTCTTGGCTCACTGCAACCTCCGCCTCCCAGGTTCAAACAATTCTCCTGCCTTAGCCTCCTGAGTAGCTGGGATTACAGGTGCTTGCCACCACACCTGGCTAATTTTTGTATTTTTAGTAGAGATGGGGCGTCACTACGTTGGCCAGCCTGGTCTCGAACTCCTGACCTTGTGCTCCCCCCACCTCAGCCTCCCAAAGTGCTGAGATTACAGGCATGAGCCACCGTGCCCAGCCTAGAACCTATGAACTTTTGCAGATACATCTTGCTTTATCTCTATTTTGGAAAGATTATTTAATTTAGATTTAAAGGAGTCCCTGGTGACTCATTCCATAAATCATTTCTTTGTAGTGATAGCCAGATCTCTTCAGAAATGATAGTTTTTTAAAAAGCATAAGACATTTTATTTCTGAAAATATTTTTATAAGTATTACACTATATAATAAATATCTTAAATCACCTTCTACAGTTTTTACTCATCTTGCCCTCTGTGTGTCGGGGTGCATGTGGAGAGTTGAGGTAGAATCACATTATCTGTTTATGGTATTTTAAAGACACTTTATTTCCATCTGTATCTTCTACCTTGTTTTTAACCTCAGCACTTCCCATCTGTCCATCTACTATTTGCTATAGAGTAAAAGGGTATTAAAATTTAGTCTTGGCCGGGCGCGGTGGCTCAAGCCTGTAATCCCAGCACTTTGGGAGGCCGAGACGGGCGGATCATGAGGTCAGGAGATCGAGACCATCCTGGCTAACACGGTGAAACCCCGTCTCTACCAAAAAAATACAAAAATCTAGCTGGGCGAGGTGGCGGGCGCCTGTAGTCCCAGCTACTCGGGAGGCTGAGGCAGGAGAATGGCGTGAACCCGGGAGGCGGAGCTTGCAGTGAGCTGAGATCCGGCCACTGCACTCCAGCCCTGGCGACAGAGCCAGACTCCGTCTCAAAAAAAAAAAAAAAAATTTAGTCTTATCTGTGGCACAAAGTATTGATCGTATTTATCTTTTGATTAATACATTCCTGATTGAATTATTTAGTACTTTGATAAGTTATTTCACAATGGTCAATTTTAGTTCTTCTTTTTTTTTTTTTTTTTTTTTGAGATGGAGTCTTGCTCTGTGGCCCAGGCTGGAGTGCAGTGGCCAGATCTCAGCTCATTGCAAGCTCCGCCTGCCGGGTTCATGCCATTCTCCTGCCTCAGCCTCCCGAGTAGCTGGGACTACAGGCGCCTGCCACCTCGCCCGGCTAGTTTTTTGTATTTTCTAGTAGAGACGGGGTTTCACCGTGTTAGCCAGGATGGTCTCGATCTCCTGACCTCGTGATCCACCCGTTTCGGCCTCCCAAAGTGCTGGGACTACAGGCTTGAGCCACCGCACCCGGCCCCCTTAGTTCTTCTTTAGCTATACAAATACTTTTTATATTTTAGAATGTTTATTTGAAAATCAGTTACTTTCAGGTAACTTGATTGTAATTAGAGTTTTGCTTTTAACAGTATTCAATCCATGATGCATTAATGTTTAAAATTAGGTAAAGTAAAAATAATATACATCTAAACTCTAGGTTAAAGAGAATTAAATAATTCCTTCTTGTTAATATTTTTATTTTCTGTAGTTTTGCTCTTATCTAAAATGTAATATTTTAATTTAGGAAATAATTTAAACTTTATCATATATGGTTTTATATTGGATTGTGGGACTCTTTTCAATGTGAAATATGTTTGTATTGCTATTTGAGTAGTTAAAAAATTCCTGGAAGTATTTTACACATTAGTTTGAAGAGAATTGCTAAGAAGCACTTTCCCTATATTCATTTAAACTATTTGATTGTTATATATTCCTTAGTCTTAAACAGATGAAATTTTATAACATTTATCTCTAGAACCTATTGCTTAAGTAGTAGTAAGAAAGAATATTTTCTGTGTTTTGTTGTATTCAGCTTACTCAAGTCTGTATAAGAATCAAATTAAAGTTTGTATGTCTGAGCAATGAGTAAAAATTCACCGAACTAAGTCGTACCACTCTTTGAATAGCATAAATATTACTACTGTCCCCGATTTTCATAATAATGGTAAAACTATGGTTCTTCCCTTTTAAGAATGATGATGCTGTTTTCAATGATATTACATGTATATAAACATGTACCCCCTTACACACATAATATGACTAATTTTCTAACCATATTCTGCCTCACTAGAAGAATGCATGTGCATTAAGCCAGTAAAATTCCTAGAATTATTTTACTTTCCTCAGCACGGCTTCTGCTTTGAAACAGTTTGATCTCAATAAGCCTTGCCAAGGAAGTCTTCTTAAGCCTTTTATGTAATTAGGTCACTCTGGGCTTTTTTTCAGTATATAGATCCAAACCTGCTCTAAGTGAGCATGGAGGAGTATTTTGCTTGCTTGCCTAAAGTCATTGCTTAGTTCAACTTATTATTTCAAACAATGAACACAGTGACTTTTTAATTCATCATGACCAATTTTTGTATATTTGTTTTGTTTGCTTTCATTAGCTTTTCAGAAAAAAAGTAGGGTTAGGTTATAAAAAGGAAGGTACGTAAAAAGAGAATAATTTGTTGAGGAATGCACAGAATATTAGTGGTATCCTTTTACTTAATTTTTGCTATTAAACATAATAGAATGGCTATTAGAAAAATGTATTTTTTTAATGTCATGTACCTACTTTGTCTAAGCACAGGCAAAAGCAGATATGGCCCCTACACTCATGGAGCTTATGATCTAATAAAAGCCAAATAAAACCATCAAAAACTTGACTTGAAAATCATACAGATAAATGAAAAATCAAAAATAGATTAAGTGCTATTGATTAAAGGTCATAGTGTTAGGAGAGCAAGCATATTATAGGGGCATTTGCCCTAGTCAGGGAGGTTGGGAAAAACACTTTGAGGAAGTAATAATGAGCTAAGATCTAAAACATAAATAGATGTCAACTGAGGGAACTGGGAGAGGAAGCTACTCTAGGATGAGATAAAAGCACATTCAGAAGCCCAGTGGCAAGAGAGAATGGTACAAAGAAGGATCTGAGTAAAGGTTAACATTACTGGAGCAGGGAGAATCAGAAGAGCTTGATTCAAGATAACGCTGTAGAAACATAATGTACCAGACCATGCATGGCCTTGTGGGTCAGGTTAAGTAATTTTGACTTTATGCTAAGAACAAGGGGAAACTATTGCCTACCTGAAGTAGGTGACTGACATGATCAGTTTTGCCTTTCGAAAAGATCATTCCGTCTACAGTGTGGAGGATGGGCTGGGAGGATAGTGCTGTGGCAGGAGTAGATGGAGACCAATATCGATGCTGTTGCACTAATCCAGTTGAGAGCTGATGGTACCTTGGACTTAGGGTGATTGTGATAAAGAGAGAGGGGAACAGACTTGAGAGATATTTATAATGTAAGGCCAGTAGGACATGGAAATACATAGTATATGAGAGGTGAAGGACAAGGAGATTATTAAGCAATATTGGTCTTTTGGAAAAGTAGTAGGTTTGGGGATTTGTGTGTTGGGGGGTAGATCCTGAGTACAGTTTGGGATATGTTGAGTTTGAAAAGCCTTTGAGATATTTGAAAGGGATGGCAAGCACGCAGTTGGTCTGGAGCTTGAGTTAGAAAGGTATGAATATCTGAAAATAGGTGGTATATGAAACTATAGGCATAGGTGAGACAGAAGGAGAAAGAATAAATTGAGAAAAAGAGAGGACCTAAGATCAAACCCTTGAGAAATCCCAAGATGACTGGGATTGCTGCTTTCTAATGTTGTTATTAACATTAATTCTAAAAAAAAAAAAAAAAAAGACCCTAAAATATAGAATGTTGGTTATGTAGTGTTTGCATTGTTCGGATTAGTTTAAACTTACTTTGTTCTTTTTGATCCAGCTTGGAAACATGGAATACATCAAGTATATTAGCTTCATTTTTGTGGGGGTATTGCAGAGGAGCTGGGAAACTAACCAACTGATCTTCACTGTACTTTCATGTCTGTCTTTTTTGATCAAGTTTTCTCCAATTCATGTTGTAAGTTTTTGTTAAGAGTTTCTTTTAGGTGAAATATTGCATTTCACAGAAATACATTTCTGTAAGCATCTTTCTTAGTTTGATGTTTAATATTAACAGGAGTGTATTTAAAGTTTAAATATAAGGGTTTTTGTTTGAAGATGTTTCATAAATAAGGATTTGCACACATCAGGATCTAGGATTAGACAATAATTTTGAGTCTTCAAGAAAGTATGGTCCTAGAGGATTTGTTTAATATGTTTCTGCTCCACAGCTCTGAGTAGTAGGTGAAGATTGAACATGAGAAATATCAGAAAGCTTTCATCCCTACTCCTTCCCCAAATAAAACAGTATTTGAGTTAATAAAATGTTACCTGCTAGACTATTTCATTTAACATTTTTAGACAGTTTTCATCTATTCATTTTGAGTAAAAACATACTGAGGTGGAATTGTTAAAAATGTTTTTCAGTCAGATCTGCAAATGTTTAAATGTTTTCTGTATAAAATATGGGTACTGCATAATTACGATGTTTTGAACAGAGATCTTCAAGGATGTTTCTTGTGTTTCCCAGGGGAATTATTTTGCCTACTGATAAGCCAGAGAATGATTCTGATTGGACTAATTTGATCTCCACCCATGTGTGATGCTACAGCACTCTATTCTTTTGTTACTCTATATTCTTCCTGAAAATGACTTAATGAAGGAATGTACCATAAAATGATCCTGAATTATGTTACTGAAGTCTGGTACTCCTAAAAATATATAGTTATACAGGAGCTTCTGGCCAAAAAAGGGAAAGTGTTTCTGTTTGTTTGCTTTGGTTTTTATTTTTGTATATTTATTCATTTAGCAATATTTTTAGCACCTTGTTTGTATCAGGTACTTTTCAGGACATTTGGAAACATTGGTAAATAAAACAAAGATTCTTACCCTTGAAGAGCTTACCCAAAGTGGGGGAAAGATAGTCAATTAATAATATACCTAATAAGTAAATTATATTCAGTGTTAGAAAAGAGGTAAGTACTACAAAAGAAAGGTAAAAGCAGAGTTAGGAAAATTGGGAGTGGGGGACAATTTTAAAGTTGCAAAGAGTTTGCAATTTTAAATAGGGTAGTCAGGGAGGGTGATGAGCAAAGACATGAAAAAGTGAGGTAGTTAGGCAAATGGATCTCTGGGTGAGGAGGGTCCAGCCAGAAGGAGCAGCCAGTATAAAGGCCCTAAAGGCAGGAGTCACATGTTCAAAGAACAGCAAGGAAGCAAGGAGGCCAGCGTGACTAGAATAGCACAAGGAAAGATTAGTAGGAGATGAGGTCAGAGAGGATAGGTAATATGGAGCCTTGCAGGCCATTGTAAAGACTGGTTTTGATTCTGAGTAAAATGGGATTTAAGGGAGGGTGCAATGCCCACTATGCACAATCAGCAGCAGTGGTTTTGTTCTTTTTTTTTTGACATTTGCACTCACAGAACAAAATAGGCTGAAACCTGGTACTAGGTTTACTTAAATTTGTAGAAGTAAAAGATTTGAACTTAAATATATAAACTTGAGAGCCTTTGCCATATAGATGATATTTAAAGCCATTAGATTGGGTGAGATCATTAAAGTAGTAAGTATAGGTAGAGAAAAGAAAAGGATCAGGGACTGAGCCCCTTGGGCGGGGGTGTGTGTATGTTTGTGCATGCACATCCATGTGTGTGTATGTGTCCGTGTGTGTGTATCCGTGTGTGTCTCCGTGTATGTATGTATCCTTGTGTGTGTGCCCATGTGTGTTTGGCATCAATTTATTTGTTTTCTTATGTTTGTTCCACATCCAAAGATGACTTAAGGTTTTCTTCAAAATAACTTAAGGTTATTTTCTTCAAGTCATATGAAAGTTAAGGTTATTTTCTTTCAGATTTTAAGAACTTTTCACTAAAATGTTTTCGTTTTTGTTACTTTTCTTTTGAATAAGGCTATAGGTGGCCCAAGGATTATTTATTTAATATTTTGAGTCTTAAAGTATTATTTAGTTTATTACTGAATTAAGAAAGTGTTATCTGATTTTTTTCTTCCTTTTCTTAGGGATGATTTGGTCAGACATTAAAAGGCTCTGGTATGAAGGGTTGGAAGACTTTTTAGAAGAATCTCGTAATCAACTCAGTTTTGTTATGAATTCTCTTTATTTGGCAACCTTTGCCCTCAAAGTGGTTGCTCACAACAAGGTGACTATTTACTATGTCAATTGAAGGCACAAATTAAGTTTATTTTGGAAATAACTAAGATATTTAGCTATGTAACTCAGAGTTACATTGAGCCAGATCAGTGTCTGGTGTGTTTTCATTCTTTTTTTTTTTTTTTTTTTTTTTTTTTTATTTTTTTTTTTTTTTTATTATACTTTAAGTTCTAGGGTACATGTGCATAACGTGCAGGTTTGTTACATATGTATACTTATGCCATGTTGGTGTGCTGCACCCATCAACTCGTCAGCACCCATCAATTCATCATTTATATCATGTATAACTCCCCAATGCAATCCCTCCCTCCTCCCCCCTCCCCCCTCCCCATGATAGACCCCAGTGTGTGATGTTCCCCTTCCCGAGTCCAAGTGATCTCATTGTTCAGTTCCCACCTATGAGTGAGAACATGCGGTGTTTGGTTTTCTCTTCTTGTGATAGTTTGCTAAGAATGATGGTTTCCAGCTGCATCCATGTCCCTACAAAGGACGCAAACTCATCCTTTTTTATGGCTGCATAGTATTCCATGGTGTATATGTGCCACATTTTCTTAATCCAGTCTGTCACAGATGGACATTTGGGTTGATTCCAAGTCTTTGCTATTGTGAATAGTGCCGCAATAAACATACGTGTACATGTGTCTTTGTAGTAGACTAATTTATAATCCTTTGGGTATATACCCAGTAGTGGGATGGCTGGGTCATATGGTACATCTAGTTCTAGATCCTTGAGGAATTGCCATACTCTTTTCCATAATGGTTGAACTAGTTTACAATCCCACCAACAGTGTAAAAGTGTTCCTATTTCTCCACATCCTCTCCAACACCTGTTGTTTCCTGACTTCTTAATGATTGCCATTCTAACTGGTGTGAGATGGTATCTCATTGTGGTTTTGATTTGCATTTCTCTGATGGCCAGTGATGATGAGCATTTTTTCATGTGTCTGTTGGCTGTATGAATATCTTCTTTTGAGAAATGTCTGTTCATATCCTTTGCCCACTTTTTGATGGGGTTGTTTGTTTTTTTCTCGTATATTTGTTTGAGTTCTTTGTATATTCTGGATATTAGCCCTTTGTCAGATGAGTAGGTTGCAAAAATTTTCTCCCATTCTGTAGGTTGCCTGTTCACTCTGATGGTAGTTTCTTTTGCTGTGCAAAAGCTCTTTAGTTTAATTAGATCCCATTTGTCAATTATGGCTTTTGCTGCCGTTGCTTTTGGTGTTTTAGACATGAAGTCCTTGCCAATGCCTATGTCCTGAATGGTACTACCTAGATTTTCTTCTAGGGTTTTTATGGTATTAGGTCTAACATTTAAGTCTCTAATCCATCTTGAATTAATCTTCGTATAAGGGGTAAGGAAAGGATCCAGTTTCAGCTTTCTACTTATGGCTAGCCAATTTTCCCAGCACCATTTATTAAATAGGGAATCCTTTCCCCATTTCTTGTTTCTCTCAGGTTTGTCAAAGATCAGATGGCTGTAGATGTGCGGTATTATTTCTGAGGACTCTGTTCTGTTCCATTGGTCTATATCTCTGTTTTGGTACCAGTACCATGCTGTTTTGGTTACTGTAGCCTTGTAGTATAGTTTGAAGTCAGGTAGCGTGACGCCTCCAGCTTTGTCCTTTTGACTTAGGATTGTCTTGGCAATGCGGGCTCTTTTTTGGTTCCATATGAACTTTAAAGCAGTTTTTTCCAATTCTGTGAAGAAAGTCATTGGTAGCTTGATGGGGATGGCATTGAATCTATAAATAACCTTGGGGAGTATGGCCATTTTCACGATATTGATTCTTCCTATCCATGAGCATGGTATGTTCTTCCATTTGTTTGTGTCCTCTTTGATTTCACTGAGCAGTGGTTTGTAGTTCTCCTTGAAGAGGTCCTTTACATCCCTTGTAAGCTGGATTCCTAGGTATTTTATTCTCTTTGAAGCAATTGTGAATGGAAGTTCATTCCTGATTTGGCTCTCTGCTTGTCTGTTGCTGGTGTATAAGAATGCTTGTGATTTTTGCACATTAATTTTGTATCCTGAGACTTTGCTGAAGTTGCTTATCAGCTTAAGGAGATTTTGGGCTGAGACGATGGGGTTTTCTAAATATACAATCATGTCATCTGCAAACAGGGACAATTTGACTTCTTCTTTTCCTAACTGGATACCCTTGATTTCTTTCTCTTGCCTGATTGCCCTAGCCAGAACTTCCAACACTATGTTGAATAGGAGTGGTGAGAGAGGGCATCCCTGTCTTGTGCCAGTTTTCAAAGGGAATTTTTCCAGTTTTTGCCCATTCAGTATGATATTAGCTGTGGGTTTGTCATAAATAGCTCTTATTATTTTGAGGTACGTTCCATCAATACCGAATTTATTGAGCGTTTTTAGCATGAAGGGCTGTTGAATTTTGTCAAAAGCCTTTTCTGCATCTATTGAGACAATCATGTGGTTCTTGTCTTTGGTTCTGTTTATATGCTGGATTACGTTTATTGATTTGCGAATGTTGAACCAGCCTTGCATCCCAGGGATGAAGCCCACTTGATCATGGTGGATAAGCTTTTTGATGTGCTGCTGAATCCGGTTTGCCAGTATTTTATTGAGGATTTTTGCATCAATGTTCATCAGGGATATTGGTCTAAAATTCTCTTTTTTTGTTGTGTCTCTGCCAGGCTTTGGTATCAGGATGATGTTGGCCTCATAAAATGAGTTAGGGAGGATTCCCTCTTTTTCTATTGATTGGAATAGTTTCAGAAGGAATGGTACCAGCTCCTCCTTGTACCTCTGGTAGAATTCAGCTGTGAATCCATCTGGTCCTGGACTTTTTTTGGTGGGTAGGCTATTAATTGTTGCCTCAATTTCAGAGCCTGCTATTGGTCTATTCAGGGATTCAACTTCTTCCTGGTTTAGCCTTGGGAGAGTGTAAGTGTCCAGGAAATTATCCATTTCTTCTAGATTTTCTAGTTGATTTGCGTAGAGGCATTTATAGTATTCTCTGATGGTAGTTTGTATTTCTGTGGGGTCAGTGGTGATATCCCCTTTATCATTTTTTATTGCATCTATTTGATTCCTCTCTCTTTTTTTCTTTATTAGCCTTGCTAGCGGTCTGTCAATTTTGTTGATCTTTTCAAAAAACCAACTCCTGGATTCATTGATTTTTTGGAGGGTTTTTTGTGTCTCTATCTCCTTCAGTTCTGCTCTGATCTTAGTTATTTCTTGCCTTCTGCTAGCTTTTGAATGTGATTGCTCTTGCCTCTCTAGTTCTTTTAATTGTGATGTTAGAGTGTCAATTTTAGATCTTTCCTGCTTTCTCTTGTGGGCATTTAGTGCTATAAATTTCCCTCTACACACTGCTTTAAATGTGTCCCAGAGATTCTGGTATGTTGTATCTTTGTTCTCATTGGTTTCAAAGAACATCTTTATTTCCGCTTTCATTTCGTTATGTACCCAGTAGTCATTCAGGAGCAGGTTGTTCAGTTTCCATGTAGTTGAGCGGTTTTGATTGAGTTTCTTAGTCCTGAGTTCTAGTTTGATTGCACTGTGGTCTGAGAGACAGTTTGTTATAATTTCTGTTCTTTTACATTTGCTGAGGAGTGCTTTACTTCCAATTATGTGGTCAATTTTGGAATAAGTGTGATGTGGTGCTGAGAAGAATGTATATTCTGTTGATTTGGGGTGGAGAGTTCTATAGATGTCTATTAGGTCCGCTTGGTGCAGAGATGAGTTCAATTCCTGGATATCCTTGTTAACTTTCTGTCTCGTTGATCTGTCTAATGTTGACAGCGGAGTGTTGAAGTCCCCCATTATTATTGTATGGGAGTCTAAGTCTCTTTGTAAGTCTCTAAGGACTTGCTTTATGAATCTGGGTGCTCCTGTATTGGGTGCATATATATTTAGGAGAGTTAGCTCTTCCTGTTGAATTGATCCCTTTACCATTATGTAATGGCCTTCTTTGTCTCTTTTGATCTTTGATGGTTTAAAGTCTGTTTTATCAGAGACTAGGATTGCAACCCCTGCTTTTTTTTGTTCTCCATTTGCTTGGTAGATCTTCCTCCATCCCTTTATTTTGAGCCTATGTATGTCTCTGCATGTGAGATGGGTCTCCTGAATACAGCAGACTGATGGGTCTTGACTCTTTATCCAGTTTGCCAGTCTGTGTCTTTTAATTGGCGCATTTAGTCCATTAACATTTAAGGTTAATATTGTTATGTGTGAACTTGATCCTGCCATTATGATATTATCTGGTTATTTTGCTCGTTAGTTGATGCAGTTTCTTCCTAGCCTCGATGGTCTTTACATTTTGCCAAGTTTTTGCGATGGCTGGTACCGGTTGTTCCTTTCCATGTTTAGGGCTTCCTTCAGGGTCTCTTGTAAGGCAGGCCTGGTGGTGACAAAATCTCTAAGCATTTGCTTATCTGTAAAGGATTTTATTTCTCCTTCACTTATGAAACTTAGTTTGGCTGGATATGAAATTCTGGGTTGAAAATTCTTTTCTTTAAGAACGTTGAATATTGGCCCCCACTCTCTTCTGGCTTGTAGAGTTTCTGCCGAGAGATCTGCTGTTAGTCTGATGGGCTTCCCTTTGTGGGTGACCCGACCTTTCTCTCTGGCTGCCCTTAAGATTTTTTCCTTCATTTCAACTTTGGTGAATCTGGCAATTATGTGTCTTGGAGTTGCTCTTCTGGAGGAGTATCTTTGTGGCGTTCTCTGTATTTCCTGAATTTGAATGTTGGCCTGCCCTACTATGTTGGGGAAGTTCTCCTGGATGATATCCTGAAGAGTGTTTTCCAACTTGGTTCCATTTTCCCCCTCACTTTCAGGCACCCCAATCAGACGTAGATTTGGTCTTTTTACGTAATCCCATACTTCTTGCAGGCTTTGCTCATTTCTTTTTCTTCTTTTTTCTTTTGGTTTCTCTTCTCGCTTCATTTCATTCATTTGATCTTCAATCGCTGATACTCTTTCTTCCAGTTGATCGAGTCGGTTACTGAAGCTTGTGCATTTGTCACGTATTTCTCGTGTCATGGTTTTCATCTCTGTCATTTCGTTTATGATCTTCTCTGCATTAATGAGTCTAGCTGTCAATTCTTCCACTCTTTTTTCAAGATTTTTAGTTTCTTTGCGCTGGGTACGTAATTCCTCCTTTAGCTCTGATAAGTTTGATGGACTGAAGCCTTCTTCTCTCCTCTCGTCCAAGTCATTCTCTGACCAGCTTTGATCCGTTGCTGGTGATGGGCTGCGCTCCTTTGCAGGGGGAGATGCGCTCTTATTTTTTGAATTTCCAGCTTTTCTGCCCTGCTTCTTCCCCATCTTTGTGGTTTTATCTGTCTCTGGTCTTTGATGGTGGTGACGAACTGATGGGGTTTTGGTATAGGTGTCCTTCCTGTTTGATAGTTTTCCTTCTGACAGTCAGAAGGACTCTCTGTTGGTCTGTTGGAGATTGCTTGAGGTCCACTCCAGACCCTGTTTGCCTGGGTATCAGCAGCAGAGGTTGCCGAAGATAGAATATTGCTGAACAGCGAGTGTACCTGTCTGATTCTTCCTTTGGAAGTGTCCTCTCAGGGGTGTACTCCACCCTGTGAGGTGTGGGGTGTCAGACTGCCCCTAGTGGGGGATTTCTCCCAGCTAGGCTACTCAGGGTCAGGGACACACCTGAGCAGGCAGTCTGTCCGTTCTCAGATCTCAACCTCCGCGTTGGGAGATCCGCGGCTCTCCCCAAAGCTGTCAGACAGAGTCGTTCGCGTCTGCACCGGCTCCCGCTACTTCCCCTGTTGGTCTTCAGCTGTGCGCTGTCCCCAGAGGTGGAGACTACAGAGACAGGCAGGCTTCCTTGAGCTGCTGTGAGCTCCACCCAGTTCGAGCTTCCCAGCGGCTTTGTTTACCTACTTAAGACTCAGCAATGGCGGGCGCCCCTCCCCCAGCCTCGCTGCTGCCTTGCGGATAGATCGCGGCAGACTGCTGTGTTAGCAGTGAGGGAGGCTTCGTGGGCGTGGGACCCTCCCGGCCAGGTGTGGGATATATTCTCCTGGAATGCCTGTATGCTTACAGCGCAGTATTGGGGTGGGAGTTACCCGATTTTCCAGGTGTTGTGTGTCTCAGTTCCCCTGGCTAGGAAAACGGATCCCCTTCCCCCTTGCGCTTCCAGGTGAGGCGATGCCTCGCCCTGCTTCAGCTCTCGCTGGTCAGGCTGCAGCAGCTGACCAGCACCGATTGTCCGGCACTCCCTAGTGAGATGACCCCAGTACCTCAGTTGAAAATGCAGAAATCACCGGTCTTCTGTGTCGCTCGCGCTGGGAGTTGGAGACTGGAGTTGTTCCTATTCGGCCATCTTGCTCCGCCCCCGGTGTGTTTTCATTCTAAGCCTATCTGTGTGCACATACTTTCCTATTTTACCAGTAGTTTACAGGGTGTTACTTACCTTTACATGATGGTTATGTATTATATAACAGGGACCATAGTTGACATTTGGTATACTTTATCTCTTTTTATCTACCCTGGGATTCTTTGAGACTGAAGTCCTTATTTCCTTATTCCCATTTTGCAAATAAGAAAAATGAAGCCTAAAAATATTAAACAACTTGTCCAAACCACACAGTAAGAAACCAAGACTGGATTTAAATCCTGCTCTGTCTAGGCATATTCTTTCTACTACATGCCAATTCCTTATATCTGACCCTAGGTTCTTTTAGCTTATTAACCTGTATATACTTAAAATGAGAACAAAGTAACTTAAAATGGTTAGTTTTAGATATCTTTATATCTGCCGGAAAAAGAGTTTCCATTCCATTCCATTATGTAATATTTTACACATTTCAAATAATTATTATCAGCTTTAAAAGTGATGTAAATGTTATTTTTCTAATAACTATATATTTTATTTAGAATTTGACAAAAATCTACCCTTATAGATAACTTATAATTTTACTTTCATCAAAATTTAAGCTCCCCCAAGCCTAGAAAGGGTAATAAATTTTATGTTAACTAACTTTGTTTAAACCCTGAGTTTAGAATTTTTCTGGGATGTCACATTCAAGGAATTAAAATATACAATATTCTCTGTTTTTTATTAATTTATAGATTATTGAAAAGGCAAACTCATTATTTTACATCATTTTACTTTATTAAAAATTCTATTTAATCGATTAGTACTATGGAATATGTTAGGTATGTTCAGTGTCTAGAGTGTGAAATTACTAAGAAAATAAAAATTGGTCATATATAGATAAATTGTTCGATAATGGGATTGAGAGACATTGCTTTTTCAGATTGATCTCTTTAGTTCCATAAGTGGAGTACCCATATAATTTATTATCCAAATCAGGACATTTTGAGAGTGAAAGGGGGCACTATTAATAATTATGCCAGGACAACTGGTACAGCATCTTAAACTATCCCAGGCAATGGGGACATTTGACCACTGTGTCTAGGTACAATAATGCCCTCTTTTTTATTTTGTATTTAAAAGGGGGGAAAAACCTCTAATTCCAAGTCAAAGGAGTAGGTTAATGTAATATGATAGGGAATTAATTGACAGCACATGTACTTAACGTTTGTGTTGTGGAATTTAAGAAAACTAGCCAACATTTCATTGATAAAAAGTTTAATGATCATTTAAAAATTATTTAATTTTCTAAAATTTAAGAGTTTATGGAAAAACCTCTTCATGTAGAGTGATAATGCCTCACATACATAATAATCTTTTATTTTATTAAAATATTATTTCTATTTAAAAAGAAGAACCCTATAAAATATAAGTGGAGATCCCCCTATAAGAAGACAAAATTAAAATGGCTTTCTTTCAACAGTCAGAATACTTGCTTTTATTTTCCTAAATTGAGAGAGCTTATTTACCTTTGGCTTTTTCTTCCTAACCTTAGTTTCATGATTTTGCTGATCGGAAGGATTGGGATGCATTCCATCCTACAATGGTGGCAGAAGGGCTTTTTGCATTTGCAAATGTTCTAAGTTATCTTCGTCTCTTTTTTATGTATACAACCAGCTCTATCTTGGGTCCATTACAGGTAAATAATTAAAATTTCTTAAAGAACATTTGTTAGATGTCATTATTGTTACATCTTTCTACTTGTCCACTGGAATACTGTTCTCTCATGATATTAAAGCTAAACTTCGCTTTTGAGAATAAGTAGCAATTAGAAGGACACAGCATGTTTATCTGCTTTGCTTCTGGCTCAGTGATAATCCTTTGCTTTCAGGTATTCCAAGTTTATTATGCTGTGATCCATTAGCCTCCTCCCCCCACTCCACAGACATAGATATGTTTAAAATATAATTAGACTTCAGACAGTAGAGTAACATAAAAATCTGCTTTTTATTAAAATGAATCTCACATTTAAAGTTTTAAATATTTTAGGTTATAAGTATAAAGGAGGACCTGTGCAAACAAAAATAATCATATTTGATGATTTTGAATAAGCTATATTTAAAAGAATACCTTCACTTTTGTTTAATAAATATTAAATGTAATAAGTTGGAAAGTAGCATACTTACAGCTAAAAAATTTATAGAGGCTATGTAGTTCAGCTTTATATTTTATAATACTTTATAGTTAAAGAAATTGAGCTTTTGAGATGGGATTTGATTTGTCCAAAGTAGTATGATTATTATGTACGAGAATTCAAGACTAAATTTTCAGTCACTTTGCACCAAAGAAAAGACTCACAGTTGGTTGCATTTACCCCACAGAGTTTAGTAACTGGTTGTTTTCAGAAGGTGGGGTCAACTCTGCTAGCTCTATGTAATACTATAGCTTAATTAGTTCTGAAAATCTGAACGATATTCATTTTTCCTTAATTCAAAATTTACTAACAATTTAGATTGTCTCATATTTTTAAAGGTGATATTTTAAATAAAAGGCATAATTACCTTCTCCAAACAGGGATATGAAAATAAAATATATAGGAAAAACCTGATTTGATTAGGCTTGTGCTGTCATCCAGCAACACTGTTTCCTGAAGTGTGGCTCTTTCTTAACCAAGTCCTGTGAGATGCTCTGAATTAAGTAAGCTTGGGATACACTGCATACTGTATACCTCTTTTGGGAATTGACAGTGCATGTGACCACATTAAAGCCTCTGAGAAAGAAAAAAATTTGTTTAGCCTTATTCAAATCATCATTACCTAAAGTCATTTAACCTCATACCTGTTTTTCATGAAATATGTGCAAGTCTCTGTATTTTTCCAAAACATAGTAAGCCATAGAAACACTGGCTTAAACTATCTGTTCTTTTGATTTATTTTTGTCACTAATATCATCTATGAATGCTTTAATCAAGAGTCTACAGTGTTTTTACATGCACATTGATTTTTTTTCTTTTTTTTAACCGAAAATGGATGACAGAACTAGGTTTCTATACTACAAATTTCTTTATGGACCCCTCTAAAGGGTTAAAAAGGAGAAAGTATAATATTGCCTAGGAATGAAGAGTCAATTTCTGACTTCTGTTTCCAGCCGACACGGAGTAATAAGGATTGGATTTACCCTTCTACCTAAAGCAATCAAAAAGGAAAAAAGAACAAAATATATGAAACAACAGCTTATAAGAAACTAGACAGAAGGCAATAAACAACAGTGATCTCTAAGAAACAAGAAACAAAGATTACTCCAGCTTACTGCTTTGTGAGAATTTTTAGGCTATTGTGCAGAGTGGGTCAGTGCAGTCAGAGCCTGGCAGAATTCTGGATTTAGGAGACCGATATGAGAGGCCAGTGAGACCCAAAAGACTAGAGTTTGTGGGAAAGGTACTGGAGAGGACACAGCAGCACAGAAAGAAAATTCTGGAGATCTGCAGTTGTCTCCCTTGAGTATTCAGCAGAGTACTGATTAGCATATGCATGTGAGGACACTACCTGGGGCAGGGAAAGAACCATCTCATCCGACAGGATTAGTGGAAACAGTACTTAGAGCTCACGTAGAGGAGAGTGCCTGTTTAATACACTGATTACTGGGTAGAGTACTCAGAAGGGTCTTGCTTCAATAGTTATCTCCAGCCTACACACTGCTCTGGTTTCAGCAAACAAATATTAAAAGCAAGATGTGAAAGGATTAAATTTTTCCAAGTAACTTAAATGTGTTCATCAAAACCTATCCAAAAGCAACACGGATGTTAGAATTATCAGATAAGGACTCTTCAACAGTTATTATTGTGTTCCATACATACAAAAAGTTTAAAGTTTAGTAGAGACATGGAAGATGTAAAAAAAAAAAAAAAAAAAAAAAAACTTTCAGAGATGAAAATTTCACTGTGACATGAAACATGCACTGGATGTGATTAATGGCAGATTAGACATTGTAGAAAAACACATTAGTAAACTTGAATAGGTAACAATAGAAACTATTCAAAATAAAATGGAGAAGAAAGAATTTTTAAAAATGAAAAGAGTATCTGTGAACTCTAGGACAACTTCAGGCAGCCTAATATTAATACTAATGTAACTGGAATCCCTGAAAAAAGGAGAGACCAAAAAAATTTTTGAAAAAATAATAGCAGACATTTTCCAAATTTGAAGAAAACTACAAACGCACAGATCCAAGAAGTTCAATAAACCTCCAAACACAAGAAACATGAGGAAACCACACCAAGGGACATCAATATTCAGTATATCACTGCTGAAAATGAGTGATAAAGAAAAAACCTTCAAAGCAAACAGAGAATAACAGGTCATCATATACAGAAAAAGAAAGGTAAGGATGACAGTAGATTTCTTGTCAGAAACAATGCAAGCAAGGAGGCAGTGGAGTGACATTTGTAAAGCACTGAAAGAAAAAAAAACAACTGTCAACCTGGAATTCTCTACCTCACAAAGTATCATTCAAAAATGAAGGTAAAATGTAGACTTTTCCAGACACACAAAAGCTAAAAGAATACATCACTGGAGACCAGCACTACAAGGAACATTAATAGAAGTCCTTCAGGTGGAAGGACTACAATAACATAGGGGAATATGGATCTAAACAGAAGAATGAACAAAATACAAATATACCCAAAGGGAACGGTAACTACAAAGCTAAATAAATCGGCATTTTTTTGTTGTTTCTTCTCTTGCTTTTATGAAGGATGCCAGCTAATCCACTTCAGCAGATACAAGAAACATGATTGGGCATGAATCAGTAATGCTTTATATTTTAAAGAGAAAAAGACATGAAGATAGAATCTGTACATAATTGTGGTAACAGTAGTAATAACAGCAGACATTTATTGAGCCCTTACTATGTGCCAGATACTGTTCTAAAGTCTTTATTCACATTTATTACCTCATTTAATCCTCACAACCATTCTAAGAGGCAGACTCTTTTATTTCCATTTTACAGAGGAAGAATCTGAGGCATAGAGACATTAAGTAACTTGTGCAAGATCACATGGTTGGTAAGTAGCAGAACTGGGATTCCAGCCTAGGTGGTTTGGCTCCAGAGCCAGTGGTCTTAATCACTATACTAAATCACCCCGCAGGTTGTATAATATTACAGAATAATATGATTCCCTCATTAACTCTTATTGTATAGTAACTCCTGTGGACAGGCTTTAATAATTTACAGATTTTTAAAAAATTATTCAAGTCACATGTTTCAAATGAATTAAACAACCTTTTACACTGACAGTTGGATAATATAGACAGAACAACCCATGACCACACAGCACTCTACCCTTTTTTCCTTATTTCCTTATTTCCTTTTTTCCTTATTTCCTTATTTCTTTTTTTCCTTACCTGGTCCCAGGGTGGGGCCCTCTCTCAGATCCCACACGCTTCCTGTCTTTATTCTTGTAGCTTAGTACAAAAGATGTGTTTATTAACAGTTCCTCCTGCTCCAAGACTCTGCTGCGTGGGTCCCTGATTCTTACCCATCTGTAGCACATACTGTTGGCACACATAGACTTACTCAAAACAGGGTTGCCACAAACAACACAGTATCTGTGGAGCACCACAAAGTGAAGTGTAATGAAATGAGGTATGCTTATATTTTGAGGGCAGTTAGTGGTACTAAGTAGTGAGAGGGTTCTAACTGAATCTGACATTTAAAGTGTAGGGTGGAGTGGGTTGAGGAGGATAGAAAAGAAAGAGGCAAGGCCTTCAGAGAAAGCAACCCTTCAAGGAGTTTTACTCCTGCTGTCCAAGGGACTGTCAAATCCAAAATCAATCCAGAGAAAGCTAAGGTTTATTATGATTGTCATATTTGATAAGACCCAGACATAAAGTCGAGTGGACCTGTTTGCCCTTCCTCTTTCTTTCTTCCCCTTCCCGCTGTAAAACATCACCACCTTTTCTTTGGTGCTATGCTAACAAGTCCTTACAAAAGAAACAAGTCTCCCACTTCAGCTTGTTTTTGACCTCATGCTTTCAGGCCTCACATCTAGAGAAACTAAGTGGAAAAAATATTGGGTTTTTTTTGGAGGGGAATATGTTATTTGGGAATTTTCTCAAATATTAATCCCTTTTCTTCCCTAAAGTTCCTCCCCTTCCTACTTCATTTAGGATAGGAGGTGCATTTCTTTCCCAGAGGTTGAAATGTTTCCTAGGGAAATCTGCCACATCATGTGATTCTAGACAGTTTAAAGGCAGCACTTACATTGTTTAGGTTTCTCTGAGGAGGAGCCCCAAAGCAGAAGTCTCTGGCAAGGATTAGTTCTGGAGTGGTGGTGATGAGCAAATCAGACCAAAGGAGGGGAGCTCTTGAGGGTCTATGCATGCATTCCTAGGCCTCAACATTTATGGTACTTGAAAGTGCTTGTATCTAAATGTCTTGCTTTTCTGTTTGGTCTGATTATTAGAACTACTATTACAAATGAATGAACATCCCTTTGGATTCTGACAGGTTGGTTCAAAATCTTGCTCCATCACTTACTGTTTATAGTGTCTGTGAGCCTCTGTTTCTTAATCCGTTGTTGTGAGGATTAAATGGGTCAGTGTATGTAAGATGCATACCAGAGTACTTGACACATGGTGGGCTTTATATAAATGTTTAGGTCCATTTTGTCTATTCCTTTTATAGTTAGTTAACTATGGCAGACCTGAAAAATAATACAGGAAAACTTGGAAAGCTTAGTACTTGAGACATGAGTGTGTATTTTATTTCTAGTGAATTGTTTGGTTTTACTGGATAATTATCAGGTTTTATTTAGTAGCCTGTATAATATGAGTGGCATGTTGGTGTTGCTTCTAATGAGTAAACAGCTATTTCAGGTGTTTTGCATTTTTGGTGTATATTATAGTTAGAGAAACTGAGGAGTCATGTAGTCCAGAGGTTCCCAAACTGGTGGGGCTGCAGAATCACCTGGGGAGCATGTTCAACCTAGATTCTCAAGTCCTACCCTCAGAGATACTGGTTAAATTGATTGGGTTAAAGCTGGAAAATTACATGCAGATGCAGCATTTGACTGTATCCCTTGTATAGATCAGGAAACTAAGGCCCAGCTCACACAGTGTTAGAACCAGGACTTGGTGATAATTAGCTAAGTTAATTAAGAAACTAGGAAAATGTTAAGAATCATTCAACATTTTAATTAATGCACCGGGCTCTGGAACTTACTAAGACATGGTGCCTGCTCTTAAAGACTGCTAGAGGAGACAAACATAACATAAATACTAGTATGAAGTCAAAAAGACTGTTTTAGCAATAACAGTTACTTTGGAATCGTGACTGAGGAAGTAGCTGGAGAGAGTCAGGAAGGCTCCTTAGAGGAGGTGGCATTTGATCTGAGCCT
Source organism: Rhinopithecus roxellana (assembly GCF_007565055.1). Taxonomy (NCBI): domain Eukaryota; kingdom Metazoa; phylum Chordata; class Mammalia; order Primates; family Cercopithecidae; genus Rhinopithecus; species Rhinopithecus roxellana. Next base: position 114,736,056 of record NC_044549.1, on the reverse strand, counting down.
TGAAGGGATGAGAAGCCTGCCTGGCAAAGGACAAAGAGGGAGATAACATGCAGAAGTGTGGAGTCATAAAGCACAGTGTGCTTGGAGAAGACAGCCTATCCTTTGTAGTTGGACTGTGGATTGGAGTTGGGGAAATGAGGCTAAAAAAGACAGGCTGGGCTGAACACTGAAGAGACTGAAGGTCTCTTTGCCAGGAATTTTAATACCACATGTGCAAAGGAGGTTTTTGAGCCTGGGTGGCTTGCTTAGATAGAACTTTTGGACAGATAATTACGGCTTTATTCTGGAGGGAGATTTGGAAAGACAATGACTAGAAGTTGTCATTATTATTGCTTTTTTTTGTTAGCAACTTTTGTAATTGAATGAGCCTAATGATAGCAACCTTTCCCTTATCAGGGATTTAGGTTGTTTTTCTTGTTCTGCATAGTACTCGTGTGTATGAGGCTTTTTGCCTCTTATTTCTAAGGATAAGTCTCCAAAAATAGTATTAACAGATCAAAAGATATGATCCATGTGACACCTCAGTATTTTTATTTTTTTACAGTAGAGTGTGTTAATTTTCTGCAACACAAGCAGTATAAAAATAGTTTCACTACATTAATAGCATTTGGTGCTTTTTTAAAGTTATGCTAATTTAGTGGTTTGCTTTAATTTCCCTTTTTCTGATTAGCAAGGGTTTTTTCCTCTGTGTGTACTAGTATTAACTCCTATGTTAATTTCTGTATTAATATTTTAATTACCTTTCTCTTTCCATTTCACAAGTTTTCATATTTCTCAAGTTAAACTGCCAAATAGTTTTTAAAAATATTTGAGAAAGCATTAGTATTACTTTTACAAATACATAAACCTTATAATCTCTTGGTATAAACTAAATTTACTGTTTTTAATATTTGCCTTTCACATGAATATTTGGTTAGTATCTTCAAGCCAATATTCACCTAAGTGACATCCACTGTTCTACTTTTAGTTCTTCTTGTATAAGAACTAATATCATGCTATTAAACAACAAGTCAGGCCGGGCATGGTGGAACACACTTCTAATTGCAGCACTTTGGGAGGCTGAGGCAGGAGGATAGCTTGAGGCCAGGAGTTCAAGACCAGCCTGGGCAAAATAGCAAAACCTTGTCTACAAAAAAATTTTAAAAATTAGCTGGGCATGGTGGTATGCACCTAGTTTCTCATGAGGCTTGAGTGGGGAGGATTGCTCAAGCCTAGGATGTCAAGGCTATAGTGAGTCGTGATTGCACCACCATATCCAGCCTGGGCAACAGAGTAAAACTCTCTCTTAAAAATTTCTTTTTAAATTTAAAATTTAAGCAAGTCATGAAGTTTGTGGTGTTCTCATTCAGAATTTTACCTTGATATTGAACTCGATTACATTTATTTAAAACTTACGTTAAATTAAAGCTACCTTGACTACATGTTTTAAAATTAAAATTATATCATACATGGCCACTATTGGAAAACCCGATTTACCTGTAAGCTTACAGTGTCCAGACTTTCCTCAAGGTGATCTTTTCTGTAGTTATCAAAAGCAGTTACTGTATTCTTACTGTCGTAAGGGATTGAGTTCTCTACTGAGATGGTATAGCTTTATTCTAAGCAACCACAATCTGAATGGATGCTTTTCTTTCTCAAGGTGATCCAATAAAGCTGTCATTAATTAAGAGGAAAATGCATTTCTTCTCCTTCTTACATATTTTGAGTTTTCTGATTCTAAGTGTCCCCCGCTTCTTGTGTCAGAATTTTGTAAGGGGGCCACGTAAGGGAAGCATAGCCCTTGAAAAGTACCGCATGGTCTAGTCAAAAGCACAAGTCAGGCATATTGGATCTCTCCACTATGGCAGAGTCTGGGTTACTAGCTTGTGGAGGGCCTAAGAATTTAAACTCACCTCTCCTACTTAAGTAGCTGGTCCACTTTAGTGGGCTGGAAGCATCTGGCCAATTGCCTGTGGCTACCATTTTGTATCACTGAAAGCGGGGATGTGCTATGCTGGCAGACTTGGGCCAATTAGGAATTTTATTTGAAGTTTGATGTAATTAATTATATAAATTTGACCTGTTAAATTTGAGGAAGGGTTGTTTCAAAACACTAATTTTTGTATATTAAAAATAATGAGGCCAGGCATGGTGGCTCACACCTGTAATCCTGACACTTTGGGAAGCTGAGGTGGGCAGACCACTTAAGGCCAGGCATTCGAGACCATTCTGGCCAACATAGTGAAACCCCATCTCTACTAAAAATACAAAAACTTAGCCGGCCGTGGTGGTAGGCATCTGTAATCCCAGCTACTTGGGAGGCTGAGGCAAGAGAATCGCTTGAACCCAGGAGGCGGAGGTTTGTTAGTAAGTCGAGATCGCGCCACTGCATTCAAGCCTGGGCAACAGAGTCTCTGTTTAAAAAAAAAAAAAAAAGTCTGCCTTCTATACCCTTAGCTATATATACTTCTATAAACATGATTAACAATTTCTTGTGTAAACTTCCAGAAATTTCCTATGCATATTAAATCATATTTATATTAAAATATGTATCTTGTCTATCCTTTAACAAAATAGAAATGGGAGACGTTCCACATATACATACAGTTTTATACCCTGCTTTTTGGACTTACTGTCTTATAGCCATCTTTGTATGCTAGCACATGTAGATGTTCTTCATTCTTTTTAAAAACAATGTTGAGTAATGTTACAGCTCTTTTAGAATTTGTCTGGCAGGCTTTCCAGTTTTTGTGGGAAAGTCCCCCCCCAAAAAATATTAAAAAATAAAAACTAAAAACAATATTGAGGATTTTCTAAAATTTTTTTGCTACCTCTAACAATGCTGCAGTGTAAATCCTTGTATATACATGCATCTTTGTGTACTTCTATCTATTGGTTAAATTTCTAGGGATAGAATTGCTGGGTCAAAAAAGTACTATCACATTATTCCCCAAATTTATATGCCAATTTAAAAACTAAGAATTTATGAAAAGTACCTAATCTAAATTTTGAAGGAGAATGAAATTAGGATTAAAGCTTCCATGTGCACTACACATGTCTAAACTACAAAATATACTCACTACTAATACTGGACACCCTCATTTGGCTTGCACACATAGTATTTTCTTAAAATGGACCCAAAGTGAAAGAAAGTCTGTCGCCTCAGCAAAAGAAATTAGGGCAGTCCCGTAGGAGGAAATGCTGATTTTAGGAATTGGTTTAGAATTGGTTTCAAAAATCAGGTGAAATACTTTGCCCCATAATGATTTTATATTTGTAAAATTTAAGAAGCTATGTAAATATAAGCATTTATTTCTCTTTAAGTTTGATCAGGGTATTTTCCTTTTATCCCTTGCAAATTCAGCCTTTTCTTAAATCTCCATATCTCTGCCTCTATCTCCATAGCAACAATGTCCTCTGAAAACCTGATCCAGGTTCAAGAACGTGCCATCTAACAATGATAGTGTTGGTATGCTTAAAATGACTTTTTGTTAGGCAGCTGGATTTTCAATGTTTTTAAAATGCTGGTCTGTCTCAACCAGATGCAATAGAAGGGGTGGCCTGTGGATTATGTATTTGTCTTCCTTTTGTTGCTGGGTCATTTATATTTAATACTTTGTTTTTCTGATAATCTTAATGAATACTTGTGTAATATATTCCACAGATTTCAATGGGACAGATGTTACAAGATTTTGGAAAATTTCTTGGGATGTTTCTTCTTGTTTTGTTTTCTTTCACAATTGGACTGACACAACTGTATGATAAAGGATATACTTCAAAGGAGCAGAAAGGCTGTGTAGGCATATTCTGTGAACAGCAAAGCAATGATACCTTCCATTCGTGAGTGTCTTTTAAATGTTTTAGTAAATATATTTGTCTTTTAACCATCTTCTATATGAATTAGTATCTATAGAAATGGAACTTCAAATTTTCTTTAAGAAATTCCTTATTAATGTTCATAAACTTTAATAAATACTTATTTTTCATGAGTCACTATAGTCATCTTTACATACAGAATCTTAAACAGTGGGTCCAAGTTATTACCTTGTCTTCCCTACTGCAGTCTATCTTAACAGAGGAATTATTGGCATCTTGTGTGTTCTTAGCATTTTGAGCAATTCTTTGTCAGTCCCATATATTGCAAGATGTTCAGCATCTCTGTCCTTCAGGTATTAAATGTCAGTAGCAACTCTCAGTCATTGTTACAGCCAGAAACACTCACAGCTTCAACACTTTTTAAGAGGTCATTAGAACTGAGAATCATTAGAACTTCATGAACATTTTTTTCTCTAATGTATCATAAGGATTTGAACACCCTGTTTTGAGTAAACAAAATACCTCCCCTCATTTTTAAATAAAACAATGGAGAGAAAGGGTGTGGAAGGACACATTTGTCATGTTCCTATTATGTGTCAACTATTCTTTAGTTATTTTGTGTGTCATCTTATGTAAAGAATAAGATTAATGAGTGTCAGTGTAGCATTTACTATATACCAGACAATGCTCTAAGTGCTGAGCAAATGAAGCATTAGTAAACAAAACTACCCTGATGAAGCTTAACATTCTAGGGAGGTGATACAGGCAATAAAAAGAGGAGTAGAATACTTATTATGTTACACAGTGGTCGGGGCTACAAAGACAAATAAAGCATGAGCTAAAGAGCATCTGTGTGTCAGAGTTCAGTTTTAGCTAAAGAGCTAGGGAGTGCCCCAGAAGAGATAACATTCATGTGAGGATCTAAAGCTGGTAAAGGAGCAAGCCATGAAGAAGATATCTAGGGGAAGAGCATTTACAGAGAGAGAGAACAGCAAAGGCCAGTGTCCAGAGGTAGGAGCATGACTGGCATGTTCAAGAAAATGCCAGGCAGGCAGTGTGGATGCAATGTGTTGAACTGGAGGGGGAGTTGGGGAGTTGTAGGAAATGAAGTCAGAAAGGTAATGGGGATCATGTAGGACCTTTTTGCCCTTGTAAGGATTTTGAGTTATTGAAATTGAGAGTTATTTGAAGGTTTTGAGCAGAGGTGTGACAAAATCTAATTAGATATTAACAAATCATATAGGCTGCCTTGTTGAGAACAGACAGAAAGGCAGCAAGGGGTTAAACAGTTATGAATAATTTATCTTCTTAGGGCCTCTTTATTTAAAGTAAGACATATCTGTACTGTGGAAATAAACATCATTTTTAAATAAAGAATTGTTCATGGATTATCAATATTTTATTTAAATAATTTTGATATAAACAAATTATTCGTTTTTGCTAATTTCTTTAATTGCATTTTAAACAGAAATGCAATTGTCTTTACAGGTTCATTGGCACCTGCTTTGCTTTGTTCTGGTATATTTTCTCCTTAGCGCATGTCGCAATCTTTGTCACAAGATTTAGCTATGGAGAAGAACTGCAGTCCTTTGTGGGAGCTGTCATTGTTGGTACATACAATGTGGTGGTTGTGATTGTGCTTACCAAACTGCTGGTGGCAATGCTTCATAAAAGTTTTCAGTTGATAGCAGTAAGTTCATTCTTTTAAAAACTTTATATTCTCCTCAGACCATACTAAGTGCATACAATAGATAAGACAGCCAAAGATTATAAGATTATAAGAATTGAAAAATAGTATTTTAAAATTAACTGTAGATTTTTTAAATGTAAGTAATGTATAATAATTGCAAATGTTGAACAAAACTTTTTCTACAAGGTGTGGAAATATCCCCCATATTTGTGTGTGTATTCATATTCTACTTTGCTTTTTAATTTGCCTTTTATATAGAATCATGAAGACAAAGAATGGAAGTTTGCTCGAGCGAAGTTATGGCTTAGCTACTTTGATGATAAATGTACATTACCTCCACCTTTCAACATCATTCCTTCACCAAAGACTATCTGCTATATGATTAGTAGCCTCAGTAAGTGGATTTGCTCTCATACATCAACAGGCAAGGTCAAACGGCAAAACAGTTTAAAGGTAAGAAATTAGAAGCTTGAATGGCAACATAAAAGTTTTAACAATTCCTAATCTCAGATATTTCTTAAAGCATAAGTATGCAAGTTCCCTAAGGGCTGTGACTGTCTGACTTTTTTCACTGCTATATTCCCTAATGTATGGCATTGCATCCAACATAAAGTAAGGATTCAATAAATACTATTGAGAGTGAGAGGGCTGGGCGCAGTAGCTCACGCTTGTAATCCCAGCACTTTGGGAGGCTGAGGCAAGCACATCACTTGAGGTCAGGAGTTCGAGACCAGCCTGGCCAACATGGTGAAACCCCGTTTCTACTGAAAACACAAAAATTAGCTGGGTGTGGTGGTGCATGCCTGTTGTCCCAGCTACTCAGGAGGCTGAGACAGTAGGATCGCTTGAACCCAGGAGGTGGAGGTTGCAGTGAGCCAGGATCACACTACTGCACTCCAGCCTGGGTGACAGAGTGAGACTCCACCTCAAAACAAATATATGTGTGTGTGTGTGTGTGTGTGTGTGTGTGTACATACACATACATATAATTATTAAGAATGAGAGACAGTACTGAGATTTTTTTTTACTTTTCAGATTCCTCCAATATATAAAATTTCATCTCATAGTTTTAAAACATGGGAAATATTTGAAATACCTATTCTGTCAGTGTACTTAAAGAATGACTACTAGAATCAGCTCATATTTTTCTAGTTCTTCTTGAAAGCCATTCAATACATCAGTAATTCAATATATGTTACTATAAACCAGGGGTTGGGACATTTTTTCTGTAAAGGTCCAGATAGTAAATAGTTTACACTTTTCAGGCTGAGACAAAATCAGAGATATTGTGTAAGCAGTGATACAATAAGAAAGAAAAATTTTCACAAAGCTTTTATGGATAAAATTCAAAATATGACAATAACAGTAATAATTTTTTAAATACAGGTCTACTAGTGAAAAGAATGGAATTCCTTTTGGGAGGGGATAAATTTTCACTTAACTAGAGTTTAAAATTAATGTTATTATCAATTGATGATAAATGTTCATCTGTAAAATCTATTCTTAGCTCACAGGCTGTAAAGTCAGGATATGGACCATATTTGGCCTGTGGGTTGTAGTATGCCAATCCCTGCTATAAACTAAGGATTCCTAAGACTAATTTTTTTTCAATCAAGATAAGCATAAAATTAAATGCATTAAACTAATATGCAGGCTATATTTGTTTTAAACAAGTGTTGAATATTATACCATGTAGTAGCAAAACTATAGTCTAATAAAACATTTAAAGATGTGTTTGTGTCTGTGAATATATTTTTGAACTCCACCTCATTTAAATATTATTTCTGCATATCCTTAGTATCATATTGTTGTTTTGAAGGAATGGAGAAATTTAAAACAGAAGGGGGGGGGCGGAGCAAGATGGCCGAATAGGAACAGCTCCAGTCTCCAACTCCCAGCGCGAGCGACACAGAAGACCGGTGATTTCTGCATTTTCAACTGAGGTACTGGGGTCATCTCACTAGGGAGTGCCGGACAATCGGTGCTGGTCAGCTGCTGCAGCCTGACCAGCGAGAGCTGAAGCAGGGCGAGGCATCGCCTCACCTGGGAAGCGCAAGGGGGAAGGGGATCTGTTTTCCTAGCCAGGGGAACTGAGACACACAACACCTGGAAAATCGGGTAACTCCCACCCCAATACTGCGCTGTAAGCATACAGGCACACCAGGAGAATATATCCCACACCTGGCCGGGAGGGTCCCACGCCCACGAAGCCTCCCTCACTGCTAACACAGCAGTCTGCCGCGATCTATCCGCAAGGCAGCAGCGAGGCTGGGGGAGGGGCGCCCGCCATTGCTGAGGCTTAAGTAGGTAAACAAAGCCGCTGGGAAGCTCGAACTGGGTGGAGCTCACAGCAGCTCAAGGAAGCCTGCCTGTCTCTGTAGTCTCCACCTCTGGGGACAGCGCACAGCTGAAGACCAACAGGGGAAGTAGCGGGAGCCGGTGCAGACGCGAACGACTCTGTCTGACAGCTTTGGGGAGAGCCATGGATCTCCCAACGCGGAGGTTGAGATCTGAGAACGGGCAGACTGCCTGCTCAGGTGGGTCCCTGACCCCTGAGTAGCCTAGCTGGGAGAAATCCCCCACTAGGGGCAGTCTGACACCCCACACCTCACAGGGTGGAGTACACCCCTGAGAGGAAACTTCCAAAGGAAGAATCAGACAGGTACACTCGCTGTTCAGCAATATTCTATCTTCGGCAACCTCTGCTGCTGATACCCAGGCAAACAGGGTCTGGAGTGGACCTCAAGCAATCTCCAACAGACCAACAGACAGTCCTTCTGACTGTCAGAAGGAAAACTATCAAACAGGAAGGACACCTATACCAAAACCCCATCAGTACGTCACCACCATCAAAGACCAGAGACAGATAAAACCACAAAGATGGGGAAGAAGCAGGGCAGAAAAGCTGGAAATTCAAAAAATAAGAGCGCATCTCCCCCTGCAAAGGAGCGCAGCCCATCGCCAGCAACGGATCAAAGCTGGTCAGAGAATGACTTGGACGAGAGGAGAGAAGAAGGCTTCAGTCCATCAAACTTATCAGAGCTAAAGGAGGAATTACGTACCCAGTGCAAAGAAACTAAAAATCTTGAAAAAAGAGTGGAAGAATTGACAGCTAGAATAATTAATGCAGAGAAGATCATAAACGAAATGACAGAGATGAAAACCATGACACGAGAAATACGTGACAAATGAACAAGCTTCAGTAACCGACTCGATCAACGGGAAGAAAGAGTATCAGCGATTGAGGATCAAATGAATGAAATGAAGCGAGAAGAGAAACCAAAAGAAAAAAGAAGAAAAAGAAATGAGCAAAGCCTGCAAGAAGTATGGGATTACGTAAAAAGACCAAATCTACGTCTGATTGGGGTGCCTGAAAGTGAGGGGGAAAATGGAACCAAGTTGGAAAACACTCTTCAGGATATCATCCAGGAGAACTTCCCCAACCTAGTAGGGCAGGCCAACATTCAAATTCAGGAAATACAGAGAACGCCACAAAGATACTCCTCCAGAAGAGCAACTCCAAGACACATCATTGCCAGGTTCACCAAAGTTGAAATGAAGGAAAAAATCTTAAGGGCAGCCAGAGAGAAAGGTCGGCTTACCCACAAAGGAAAGCCCATCAGACTAACAGCAGATCTCTCGGCAGAAACTCTACAAGCCAGAAGAGAGTGGGGGCCAATATTCAACGTTCTTAAAGAAAAGAATTTTCAACCCAGAATTTCATATCCAGCCAAACTAAGTTTCATAAGTGAAGGAGAAATAAAATCCTTTACAGATAAGCAAATGCTTAGAGATTTTGTCACCACCAGGCCTGCCTTACAAGAGACCCTGAAGGAAGCCCTAAACATGGAAAGGAACAACCGGTACCAGCCATCGCAAAAACATGCCAAAATGTAAAGACCATCGAGGCTAGGAAGAAACTGCATCAACTAACGAGCAAAATAACCAGTTAATATCATAATGGCAGGTTCAAGTTCACACATAACAATATTAACCTTAAATGTTAATGGACTAAATGCTCCAATTAAAAGACACAGACTGGCAAACTGGATAAAGAGTCAAGACCCATCAGTCTGCTGTATTCAGGAGACCCATCTCACATGCAGAGACATACATAGGCTCAAAATAAAGGGATGGAGGAAGATCTACCAAGCAAATGGAGAACAAAAAAAAGCAGGGGTTGCAATCCTTGTCTCTGATAAAACAGACTTTAAACCATCAAAGATCAAAAGAGACAAAGAAGGCCATTACATAATGGTAAAGGGATCAATTCAACAGGAAGAGCTAACTCTCCTAAATATATATGCACCCAATACAGGAGCACCCAGATTCATAAAGCAAGTCCTTAGAGACTTACAAAGAGACTTAGACTCCCATACAATAATAATGGGAGACTTCAACACTCCACTGTCAACATTAGACAGATCAACGAGACAGAAAGTTAACAAGGATATCCAGGAATTGAACTCATCTCTGCACCAAGCGGACCTAATAGACATCTATAGAACTCTCCACCCCAAATCAACAGAATATACATTCTTCTCAGCACCACATCGCACTTATTCCAAAATTGACCACATAATTGGAAGTAAAGAACTCCTCAGCAAATGTACAAGAACAGAAATTATAACAAACTGTCTCTCAGACCACAGTGCAATCAAACTAGAACTCAGGACTAAGAAACTCAATCAAAACCGCTCAACTACATGGAAACTGAACAACCTGCTCCTGAATGACTACTGGGTACATAACGTAATGAAAGCGGAAATAAAGATGTTCTTTGAAACCAATGAGAACAAAGATACAACATACCAGAATCTCTGGGACACATTTAAAGCAGTGTGTAGAGGGAAATTTATAGCACTAAATGCCCACAAGAGAAAGCAGGAAAGATCTAAAATTGACACTCTAACATCACAATTAAAAGAACTAGAGAGGCAAGAGCAAACACATTCAAAAGCTAGCAGAAGGCAAGAAATAACTAAGATCAGAGCTGAACTGAAGGAGATAGAGACACAAAAAACCCTCCAAAAAATCAATGAATCCAGGAGTTGGTTTTTTGAAAAGATCAACAAAATTGACAGACCGCTAGCAAGGCTAATAAAGAAGAAAAGAGAGAGGAATCAAATAGATGCAATAAAAAATGATAAAGGGGATATCACCACTGACCCCACAGAAATACAAACTACCATCAGAGAATACTATAAACACCTCTACGCAAATCAACTAGAAAATCTAGAAGAAATGGATAATTTCCTGGACACTTACACTCTCCCAAGGCTAAACCAGGAAGAAGTTGAATCCCTGAATAGACCAATAGCAGGCTCTGAAATTGAGGCAACAATTAATAGCCTACCCACCAAAAAAAGTCCAGGACCAGATGGATTCACAGCTGAATTCTACCAGAGGTACAAGGAGGAGCTGGTACCATTCCTTCTGAAACTATTCCAATCAATAGAAAAAGAGGGAATCCTCCCTAACTCATTTTATGAGGCCAACATCATCCTGATACCAAAGCCTGGCAGAGACACAACAAGAAAAGAGAATTTTAGACCAATATCCCTGATGAACATTGATGCAAAAATTCTCAATAAAATACTGGCAAACCGGATTCAGCAGCACATCAAAAAGCTTATCCACCATGATCAAGTGGGCTTCATCCCTGGGATGCAAGGCTGGTTCAACATTCGCAAATCAATAAACGTAATCCAGCATATAAACAGAACCAAAGACAAGAACCACATGATTGTCTCAATAGATGCAGAAAAGGCTTTTGACAAAATTCAACAGCCCTTCATGCTAAAAACACTCAATAAATTCGGTATTGATGGAACGTACCTCAAAATAATAAGAGCTATTTATGACAAACCCACAGCTAATATCATACTGAATGGGCAAAAACTGGAAAAATTCCCTTTGAAAACTGGCACAAGACAGGGATGCCCTCTCTCACCACTCCTATTCAACATAGTGTTGGAAGTTCTGGCTAGGGCAATCAGGCAAGAGAAAGAAATCAAGGGTATTCAGTTAGGAAAAGAAGAAGTCAAATTGTCCCTGTTTGCAGATGACATGATTGTATATTTAGAAAACCCCATCGTCTCAGCCCAAAATCTCCTTAAGCTGATAAGCAACTTCAGCAAAGTCTCAGGATACAAAATTAATGTGCAAAAATCACAAGCATTCTTATACACCAGTAACAGACAAGCAGAGAGCCAAATCAGGAATGAAATTCCATTCACAATTGCTTCAAAGAGAATCAAATACCTAGGAATCCAGCTTACAAGGGATGTAAAGGACCTCTTCAAGGAGAACTACAAACCACTGCTCAGTGAAATGAAAGAGGACACAAACAAATGGAAGAACATACCATGCTCATGGATAGGAAGAATCAATATCGTGAAAATGGCCATACTGCCCAAGGTTATTTCTAGATTCAATGCCATCCCCATCAAGCTACCAATGAGTTTCTTCACAGAATTGGAAAAAACTGCTTTAAAGTTCATATGGAACCAAAAAAGAGCCCGCATTGCCAAGACAATCCTAAGTCAAAAGGACAAAGCTGGAGGCGTCACGTTACCTGACTTCAAACTATACTACAAGGCTACAGTAACCAAAACAGCATGGTACTGGTACCAAAACAGAGATATAGACCAATGGAACAGAACAGAGTCCTCAGAAATAATACCGCACATCTACAGCCATCTGATCTTCGACAAACCTGAGAGAAACAAGAAATGGGGAAAGGATTCCCTATTTAATAAATGGTGCTGGGAAAATTGGCTAGCCATAAGTAGAAAGCTGAAACTGGATCCTTTCCTTACGCCTTATACGAAGATTAATTCAAGATGGATTAGAGACTTAAATGTTAGACCTAATACCATAAAAACCCTAGAAGAAAATCTAGGTAGTACCATTCAGGACATAGGCATGGGCAAGGACTTCATGTCTAAAACACCAAAAGCAACGGCAGCAAAAGCCAAAATTGACAAATGGGATCTAATTAAACTAAAGAGCTTTTGCACAGCAAAAGAAACTACCATCAGAGTGAACAGGCAACCTACAGAATGGGAGAAAATTTTTGCAACCTACTCATCTGACAAAGGGCTAATATCCAGAATCTACAAAGAACTCAAACAAATATACAAGAAAAAAACAAACAACCCCATCAAAAAGTGGGGAAATGATATGAACAGACATTTCTCAAAAGAAGATATTCATACAGCCAACAGACACATGAAAAAATGCTCATCATCACTCACCATCAGAGAAATGCAAATCAAAACCACAATGAGATACCATCTCACACCAGTTAGAATGGCAATCATTAAGAAGTCAGGAAACAACAGGTGTTGGAGAGGATGTGGAGAAATAGGAACACTTTTACACTGTTGGTGGGATTGTAAACTAGTTCAACCATTATGGAAAACAGTATGGCAATTCCTCAAGGATCTAGAACTAGATGTACCATATGACCCAGCCATCCCACTACTGGGTATATACCCAAAGGATTATAAATTATTCTACTACAAAGACACATGCACACGTATGTTTATTGCGGCACTATTCACAATAGCAAAGACTTGGAATCAACCCAAATGTCCATCGGTGACAGACTGGATTAAGAAAATGTGGCACATATACACCATGGAATACTATGCAGCCATAAAAAAGGATGAGTTTGTGTCCTTTGTAGGGACATGGATGCAGCTGGAAACCATCATTCTTAGCAAACTATCACAAGAACAGAAAACCAAACACCGCATGTTCTCACTCATAGGTGGGAACTGAACAATGAGATCACTTGGACTCGGGAAGGGGAACATCACGCACTGGGGCCTATCATGGGGAGGGGGGAGGGGGGAGGAGGGAGGGATTGCATTGGGGAGTTATACATGATATAAATGATGAATTGATGGGTGCTGACGAGTTGATGGGTGCAGCACACCAACATGGCATAAGTATACATATGTAACAAACCTGCACGTTATGCACATGTACCCTAGAACTTAAAGTATAATAAAAAAATAAAAAATAAAAAAATAAAATAAAATAAAACAGAAGAGAGATGAAAACTATCAAAAAGTGATGTGCTGCCTAGTGCATCGTTACTTGACTTCCATGAGACAGAAGATGCAAAGTACAGATCAAGCAACTGTGGAAAATCTAAATGAACTGCGTCAAGATCTGTCAAAATTCCAAAATGAAATAAGAGATTTACTTGGCTTTCGGACTTCTAAATATGCTATGTTTTATCCAAGAAATTAACCATTTTCTAAATCATGAAGAGAATAATTTTCAATAACAGATCCAAAAGACTATATTGCATAACTTGCAATGAAATTAATGAGATATATATTGAAATAAAGAATTATGTAAAAGCCATTCTTTAAAATTTTTATAGCATAAATATATGTTATGTAAAGTATGTATATTGAATTAGTTTTTTAAAACCTTCTCTTAGTGGCTTTTTGCAGAAGCAAAACAGATTAAGTAGATTTTGTTAGCATGCTGCTTGGTTTTCTCACTTAGTGCTTTAAAATGTTTTCTTTTTATGTTTTAGAGGGGCAGTTCGGCAAATGTGGGCTGATCTCCTTCATAGGATACACTTGAAATATAGAAGTTATGTTTTAAATATCTGTTTTAGGAGTTCACGTATGGTTCAGTATTAAGTTTAGGAGTATAATTTTATCTAAAATAATAGTCTATTTTTTTCTTTTGTATTTTGTTATAATCTTAAGCAACAAAGAGAAAACCCTAATATTTGAATCTATTTATGTCTTTCAATTTAAATTCACTTCAGTTTTTGTTATTGTAATATATTTACCTTTACATGGTTATAATCACTTTATATTTTTAACGTTTTTTTCACTTAATATTTTATATATACGTTTCCATGTATTGATGTAGTTAGTCCACACATTTAAATTTTTATAGAATTATATAGTTTTTGAAAAATATAGTCAGTAGGTGTTTTATCTTTTAGCTAGAGCATTCAATTATGTTTATAAGTTTGCGTAGCTACTTGTCGACATTTGGTTGGTTTTAATTTTTTCGTATCATAATAGTCCTATTTTTTTTTTTAAGTTGGAGTGAATGTTTATAGTTTTAAGATAGGAGACACTTTATCACATGTAGTCACAACCTGTTTTGTTTTTGTAAAACATAGGAAGTCTGTTTAATGGAATGGTTTGTTTTATATTTGGACTAAGGTTCTTGAGCTTATCTCCCAAGGTACTTTCCAGAATTTAACATAGCTTCTATAAAAGTGACTTCATACTTATTTGTGGATCATTCTTGCTGCTTAAGATGAAAATCATTGGTTTTTTAAAAATTAGAGAATAAAATATATATTTAAAATTTTTGTGTGTTCACATAAAGGAATGTAGCTAAAATGTTTTCATAGGCTATTATATATTCTCGCAGCATTTCCAGTTAAGCGGGTATTAGGTATATAATTCTCTTCTTAACTGAATGTCAGATGGTCTTACGCCACGGGGTGCAGGTAACTCTTGGTCTGTAAGCACCACCGATCCAGGGATCATTGTCTAAATAGGTTAGTATTGTGTTTCATCTTGCTTTTGCATTTTTATTGTTTAATTTCTAAATTTTAAGTGTTCCCTCTTTGGGGCAAATTCTTATAAAAATGTTTATTGTAAAGTTATATATTTTGTCTACAATGGGATTATGCACTTCCCAATTGGGAGTTTACATCTGGATTTTTAGTCATTCTAAAAAACACCTAATTATTAAAACATTTATAGAGTGCCTACTGTATGCATGAGTTGAGTTGCCTATGAGGTACATTTTGAATGACAGCATCTTGTAAGAAAAAAGGTGAATAAAATTTGACATTAGATGATAAATGGATAGAGTCTGTCCATTGTATTACCAATTTTTAAAAGTTGAGATATACAGTAGTCCCCCTTTATCTGCAGTTTCACTTTCCATGGTTTCAGTTACCCACAGTCAATCATAGTCCAAAATATTGAATGAAAAATTCCAGAAATGTCTTGAGGTTTTGTTTGTTTATTTCTTAGAGACAGGGTCTCTCTTTGCCCATACTCTCTGTGCAGTGGCATGATGATAGCTCACTGCAGCCTCGAACTCTTGGGCTCAAGCAATCCTCCTGCCTCAGCCTCCCAAATTGCTGGGATTACAAGTGTGAGCCTCCATGCTCAGACAATTCGTAAGTTCTAAGTTGTTCACTGTTCTGAGTCATATGATGAAATCTCATGCCATCCTGCCTGTGCATGAATCATCCCTTTGTTCAGCATATTCACACAGTATATACTATCCACCACTTTATCACTTAGCATCATTCTCTGTTATCAGATCGACTGTCATGGCATCCCACTGCTTGTGTAACCCTTGCTTTATGTGTAACCCTAATTTTACTTTATAATGGCCCCAAAGTGCAAGAGCTGTGATGCAGGCAATTTGAATACGCCAACGAGAAGCTGTAGCCTGCTTCCTTTAAGTGAAAAGGTGAAAGCTCTTGACTTAAGGAACTTCAGGAAAGAGAAAAAATGTACATATGGTAACATCTACAGTAAGAACGAATCTTTCCCTGGGAAATTGTGAAAAAGAAAAAAAATCTATGCTAATTTTGCTGTTACACCTGAAACTGCAAAAGTTACAGCCACGGTGTGGGAAGTGCTTAGTTAAGATGGAAAAGGCATTAAATCTGTGGGTAGATGGTATGAACAGAAGCGTGTTCCAGTTAACAGCAGTTGGGCTCAGAAGTATCTGTGGTTTCAGGCATCCACTGGGGTCTTGGAACATATCCCCTGTGGATAAAGGGCGACTACTGTGCCATGTTTTGAAATAATCTGCCAAAACAAAGACCTGTATGTGAACATTTCTAGAAGCTGTATTCATGCTGTCAAACTGAAAACAACCAAATGTCCATTAACTAGTGACTGGATCAGCAAATTGTACATCCATACAATGACAATTTATGCAGCAGTAAAAAGGAATTGTATCAGTCACAATCAGAGAAACAGAGCTACTAGGATATTTGCAGACACACATGTATGTGTGTGTATAGTGATTTGTTTACAGGGATCTGACATTACACAATTGCTGGAGTTGGTAAGCAGTCTCTGTAAGTCTCTGTTTTTTTATCTAATGCTGGAGCAAAGCTGGAAGTCCACAGGGTAGGCAGGTGGGAAGAAAAGATGGATGTCAAGTGGGAGAGATCAGGGACAAGCTGGAACCCATGAAGACAGAGCAAGTCCTATGTGACTCCTCACATCTCCAACTTTATGATGTGGTACCCTGTTGGAGGAGTGTTGCCCTTTGCCACTGGCTTTTGCAAGTATGTTGCTAAACACTCACTTGGCCCAGGAATCAGAGAAGCTGAAGGAGGATCCAAGGAAAGGTGGGTCAGCTGTAGGCCTTGCTGCTGCCCCATGTTAGCAAAGTGAACCAGCAGATAAGTTACAGCACGTGTGAGCTGCAGAAGTGCCCGCATCAAGAACAAAATGGCTGCTGCTTCACTTCTGCTCTCCAGTCTCGCGCTAAAATGTCTCCTGTAACTGGAAAAATACAAGGAAGGGAATTTTGGGAAATATAATTAGGCCTAGCCAAGTTGATATATTATAAAGCCACCGCAGGAACAAACTGCTGACATATGCAATAGCATGGATGAATTTTTAAAGTAAGTGAAAGAAGCCAGTCACAAAAGGCTACAATACTGCATGGTTCCATTTAGATAACATTCTAGAAAAGACAAAACTATAGGAACTGAAATCAGATCATTGAGTACCAGGGTCTAGTGGTCTAGGAGACGACTGACTGCACAGCTCATCAAACTGTATGCTTAAAAAGAGTAAATTTTAATGTATAGAAATTATGCCTTAACAATCCAGACAAAAAATCTAAAATATAATGCTACAACATACTAAAATAAATAAGAAAATAGCAGGGGAATCTTCCAATTCGTTACCACTGCCAAAGAAAGCGGTGCTTGCATATGCAAGTTGGTAGCCCGTCACTCACACAGCACAATGGGGTACAGTAATAAATGCCAAGGTGAATAACTTCGTATTACTTTTTCAAATTTATTTTTGCTATTTGGGTTCTATGATTGTTCATTTAAATTTTGGAAACTATCAATTTCTAAAAAAAAAAAAAAAAAAAAAAAAAAAACTTGGGATTTTTATTGGAATTGCTTTGAAACTAGAGACCACTTTGGGAAGAATTGACATCTTAACAGTATTGTCTAAACTATCAACATGATGTAGCTTCTCATTTATTTAAGTCTTCCTTAATTTCCCTTAGCAATGTTTTATAGTTTTTAGCATTGAAATCTAATAGCATTGTATATTAATAACTAAAAAAATAGAATGAGATTCTACTCACATGAAATCCCAATGAAGACGAGGTTGCTTATCATTTAGTTATGTGTTCAGATTTCAAAGCTTAACATCTTTCCTTAAAGTAACTAGAGGTTGTTATTATTAATTGTTTGAGGGATGCAAACCAACTGCTAATCATTGACAGTCTTTCTTAAAATGATAAAAATGGAAGTGCTCTTAATCTTATTAATAAATACTTATTATCTCTTTTCTACCTGATAAAGAAAACTTTGTTTGATTCCTTAGACTTCAAAATTTTTGTTTTCCTCAGAAAATACATGTATAAAAAAATAAATTGAGGGTATAGGTCCTGGGAGTAAACCAACTGGGTCTAGTTATTCAGATTACACTAAGAAACTAGTAATAGTATCAGGGATAATCACTGCTCTGAATTTCTCACTTGTAAGTTAATTTATTAGTTTTCTGGCATCACAGCCCCATTCATAAACAAGCTGTGTTTCTGAAGGATATACTTAGAAGAATTTCCCATTACAGTGCTTCTCTTCATCTGACAATTTCATATTGTGTTTTCCTATTCTGCTCTCCCTACCCACAGACTGAAATAAATACTTCATATATGCAACACATAAATTAGGAAAAATTTTATATGCTAGTTGATGCTTTAAAAATAACCATCTTCTGTAATCCCAGCACTTTGGGAGGCTGAGGCGAGTGGATCAAAAGGTCAGGAGATCAAGACCATTCTGGCTAACACAGTGAAACCCTGTCTCTACTAAAGATACAAAAATTAGCCAAGTGTGGTGGCAGGCACCTGTAGTCCCAGCTACTC
Source organism: Rhinopithecus roxellana (assembly GCF_007565055.1). Taxonomy (NCBI): domain Eukaryota; kingdom Metazoa; phylum Chordata; class Mammalia; order Primates; family Cercopithecidae; genus Rhinopithecus; species Rhinopithecus roxellana. The sequence goes on along the minus strand of NC_044549.1, from coordinate 114,717,422 downwards.
AGGAGGCTGAGGCAGGAGAATGGCGTGAACCTGGGAGGCAGAGCTTGCAGTGAGCGGAGATCGTGCCACTGCACTCCAGCCTGGGCAACAGAGCAAGACTCCGTCTCAAAAAAACAAAAACAAAAATCTTTAAGAGACATTATTTCTGATATAAATTAAATTATAGTAATAAAAGAGGCAAAACAGCAGGTTTGTGTAGGAGGTAAATGTATTAAAAAAAAAAAAAAAAAATGACTATCCCAGCCAGTCCAACATGTGATATGTAAGTTCCTTTTTTTTCATCCTGCTACCAGCAATCTGGAAAATTATCTCTCCCTCTCTCCCCATTAGAAAGGTTATTTAATCCATCCTTCAATTTTAGGTAAATTTATTCTTACTGAAAGATAAAATGGGCCGGGCGTGGTGGCTCATGCCTGTAATCCCAGCACTTTGGGAGGCCAAAGCAGGTGGATCACCTGAGGTCGGAAGTTTGAGACCAGCATGACCAACATGGAGAAACCCTGTCTCTACTAAAAATACAAAATTAGCCGGGCGTGGTGGCGCATGCCTGTAATCCCAGCTACTCAGGAGGCTGAGGCAGGAGAATCATTTGAACCCGGGAGGCAGAGGTTGCAGTGAGCCGAGACTGCGCCATTGCACTCCAGCCTGGGCAACAAGAGTGAAACTCCGTCTCAAAAAAAAAAAAAGAAAGAAAGAAAGATAAAATGATTGAGTGCTGTTTTAAGAATTTTAAGGAGGTAAATACACAAGCTGCCTCAGTAACTCATTCAGAAATCGAATTAATTCTGTGAGGTAATTCAGCTTCTCATTTTAAAATTCATTTCCTCCATTTTTATTTCAACAGAAAAAGCAATCACAATATTTTCTGTGTTTGCTTGAATGCAGATGTCTTCTTCTCCCACCCACCCCCTCTGACCCCAGAGACAGAGTCTCACAATATTTGCCAGGCTGGAAGTACAATGGCTATTCACAGGGGCCATCAGAGCACACTACAGCCTCCAACTTCTGGGCTAAAGAGAACCTCCTACCTCAGCCTCCCAAGTAGCTGGGACCACAGGAGTGTGCTACTACACCCAGCCTCTTTCTTTTGAAAAGCTGTAAAACAAGACCAGGCACAGGAAGGAACAGTTCTCTCATTCTCTTCTGTATCCTCACTTTAAGTATGGTATTAATGTTGAATGGCACAAAGTTATTAAATGAAAATTTAGCCATTATCCATTAGTGTAAATATTATAGGAATGACATCTAGTTTATTAAATACTCAACAATTGTGTGTTCCAGATCCTATTTTCTCAAACTGGATTAAAAGAAAACCCAGATTCCCTACTTCAACCTTCTAATTTAATACACAGGAAAACTAACATTTTGAGTAATTTGTCCAAGTTTATATACTGACTTGAGATACTGAATTCAATTTATTTTTCCTATCAGTCAATACATATCCAAAAGCTTTCCATTTTTGAATTAGCTTCTCATTGTAGGTTCATCTTGGTCTGCAAACAGAGCTTAAGTCCCTACTTTTCTAAATGACAAATTTGTTAAAAACTTTTATGACAAGTGTCAAGCAGAGACGGCAAGATGAACAAGAGTTGGATGAAGAAGATGGACAGGTAAGTAGTGAACATCACAGGAAAGGGGGAGTTAGCCTCAGAAAGTAACAACCAGACCAGAAGGGACCAGAGTGTTTAGAACAAAAAGACTGGTGAATTTCATTTCTGTGCCACTTTCTTTCCTTATCAATTTGAATATTCAGCCAGGCGTGGTGGCTCACACCTGTAATCTCAGCACTTTAGGAGGATGTGGGGGGGTGGATCACCTGAGGTCAGCAGTTCGAGATCAGCCTGGCCAACACAGTGAAACATTAGCTGGGCGTGGTGGTGTGCGGCTGTAATCCCAGCTACTAGGGAGGCTGAGGAGGAGAATAGTTTGAACCTGGGAGGCAGAGGATGCAGTGAGCCGAGATCACGCCATTACACTCCAGCCTGGTCAGCAGAGTGAAACTCCATCTCAAAAAAAAAGAAAAAAAATTTGAATATTCAAAGATGCAGAAACCGGGGGCGGAGCAAGATGGCCAAATAGGAACAGCTCCAGTCTCCAACTCCCAGTGCGAGCTACACAGAAGACAGGAGATTTCTGCATTTTCAACTGAGGTCCTGGGGTCATCTCACTAGGGAGTGCCGGACAATCAGTGCTGGTCAGCTGCTGCAGCCTGACCAGCGAGAGCTGAAGCAGGGCGAGGCATCGCCTCACCTGGGAAGTGCAAGGGAGAAGGGAATCCCTTTTCCTAGCCAGGGGAACTGAGACACACAACACCTGGAAAATTGGGTAACTCCCACCCCAATACCACGCTTTAAGCAAACGGGCACACCAGAAGAATATATCCCTCACCTGGCCGGGAGGGTCCCACACCCACGGAGCCTCCCTCATTGCTAACACAGCAGTCTGTGGCGATCTAACTGCAAGGCAGCAGCGAGGCTGGGGGAGGGGCGCCCGCCATTGCTGAGGCTTAAGTAGGTAAACAAAGCCGCTGGGAAGCTCGAACTGGGTGGAGCTCACAGCAGCTCAAGGAAACCTGCCTGACTCTATAGACTCCACCTCTGGGGGCAGGGCACAGCTAAAACAACAACAGGGGAAGCAGCAGAGGCCTGAGCAGACGCGAACGACTCTGACAGCTTTGAAGAGAGCAGTGGATCTCCCAACACGGAGGTTGGGATCTGAGAACGGACAGACGGCCTGCTCAAGTGGGTCACTGACCCCTGAGTAGCCTAACTGGGAGACATCCCCCACTAGGGGCAGTCTGACACCCCACACCTCACAGGGTGGAGTACACCCCTGAGAGGAAGCTTCCAAAGTAAGAATCAGACAGGTACACTCGCTGTTCAGCAATATTCTATCTTCTGCAACCTCTGCTGCTGATACCCAGGCAAACAGGGTCTGGAGTGGACCTCAAGCAATCTCCAACAGACCTATAGCTGAGGGTCCTGACTGGCAGAAGGAAAACTATCAAACAGGAAGGCCACCTATACCAAAACCCCATCAGTACGTCACCATCATCAAAGACCAGAGACAGATAAAACCACAAAGATGGGGAAAAAGCAGGGCAGAAAAGCTGGAAATTCAAAAAATAAGAGCGCATCTCCCTCTGCAAAGGAGCGCAGCCCATCGCCAGCAACGGATCGAAGCTGGTCAGAGAATGACTTTGACGAGATGAGAGAAGAAGGCTTCAGTCCATCAAACTTCTCAGAGCTAAAGGAGGAATTACGTACCCAGCGCAAAGAAACTAAAAATCTTGAAAAAAGAGTGGAAGAATTGACAGCTAGACTAATTAATGCAGAGAAGGTCATAAACGAAATGACACAGATGAAAACCATGACACGAGAAATACGTGACAAATGCACAAGCTTCAGTAACTGACTCGATCAACTGGAAGAAAGAGTATCAGCGATTGAGGATCAAATGAATGAAATGAAGTGAAAAGAGAAACCAAAAGAAAAAAGAAGAAAAAGAAATGAACAAAGCCTGCAAGAAGTATGGGATTATGTAAAAAGACCAAATCTACGCCTGATTGGGGTGCCTGAAAGTGAGGGGGAGAATGGAACCAAGTTGGAAAACACTCTTCAGGATATCATCCAGGAGAACTTCCCCAACCTAGTAGGGCAGGCCAACATTCAAATTCAGGAAATACAGAGAACGCCACAAAGATACTCCTCCAGAAGAGCAACTCCAAGACACATCATTGCCAGATTCACCAAAGTTGAAATGAAGGAAAAAATCTTAAGGGCAGCCAGAGAGAAAGGTCGGGTTACCCACAAAGGGAAGCTCATCAGACTAACAGCAGATCTCTCGGCAGAAACTCTACAAGCCAGAAGAGAGTGGGGGCCAATATTCAACGTTCTTAAAGAAAAGAATTTTCAACCCAGAATTTCATATCCAGCCAAACTAAGTTTCATAAGTGAAGGAGAAATAAAATGCCTTACAGATAAGCAAATGCTTAGAGATTTTGTCACTACCAGGCCTGCCTTACAAGAGACCCTGAAGGAAGCCCTAAACATGGAAAGGAACAACCGGTACCAGCCATTGCAAAAACATCCCAAAATGTAAAGACCATCGAGGCTAGGAAGAAACTGCATCAACTAACAAGCAAAATAACCAGTTAATATCATAATGGCAGGATCAAGTTCACACATAACAATATGAACCTTAAATGTAAATGGGCTAAATGCTCCAATTAAAAGACACAGACTGGCAAACTGGATAAAGAGTCAAGACCCATCAGTCTGCTGTATTCAGGAGACCCATCTCACATGCAGAGACATACATAGGCTCAAAATAAAGGGATGGAGGAAGATCTACCAAGCAAATGGAGAACAAAAAAAAGCAGGGGTTGCAATCCTAGTTTCTGATAAAACAGACTTTAAACCATCAAAGATCAAAAGAGACAAAGAAGGCCATTACATAATGGTAAAGGGATCAATTCAACAGGAAGAGCTAACTATCCTAAATATATATGCACCCAACACAGAAGCACCCAGATTCATAAAGCAAGTCCTTAGAGACTTACAAAGAGACTTAGACTCCCATACAATAATAATGGGAGACTTCAACACTCCACTGTCAACATTAGACAGATCAACAAGACAGAAAGTTAACAAGGATATCCAGGAATTGAACTCATCTCTGCACCAAGCGGACCTAATAGACATCTATAGAACTCTCCACCCCAAATCAACAGAATATACATTCTTCTCAGCACCACATCACACTTATTCCAAAATTGACCACATAATTGGAAGCACTCCTCAGCAAATGTAAAAGAACAGAAATTATAACAAACTGTCTCTCAGACCACAGTGCAATCAAACTAGAACTCAGGACTAAGAAACTCAATCAAAACCGCTCAACTACATGGAAACTGAACAACCTGCTCCTGAATGACTACTGGGTACATAACGAAATGAAAGCAGAAATAAAGATGTTCTTTGAAACCAGTGAGAACAAAGATACAACATACCAGAATCTCTGGGACACATTTAAAGCAGTGTGTAGAGGGAAATTTATAGCACTAAATGCCCACAAGAGAAAGCAGGAAAGATCTAAAATTGACACTCTAACATCACAATTAAAAGAACTAGAGAGGCAAGAGCAAACACATTCAAAAGCTAGCAGAAGGCAAGAAATAACTAAGATCAGAGCCGAACTGAAGGAGATAGAGACACAAAGAACCCTCCAAAAAATCAATGAATCCAGGAGTTGGTTTTTTGAAAAGATCAACAAAATTGACAGACCGCTAGCAAGGCTAATAAAGAAGAAAAGAGAGAGGAATCAAATAGATGCAATAAAAAATGATAAAGGGGATATCACCACCGACCCCACAGAAATACAAACTACCATCAGAGAATACTGTAAACACCTCTACGCAAATCAACTAGAAAATCTAGAAGAAATGGATAATTTCCTGGACACTTACACTCTCCCGAGACTAAACCAGGAAGAAGTTGAATCCCTGAATAGACCAATAGCAGGCTCTGAAATTGAGGCAACAATTAATAGCCTACCCACCAAAAAAAGTCCAGGACCAGATGGATTCACAGCTGAATTCTACCAGAGGTACAAGGAGGAGCTGGTACCATTCCTTCTGAAACTATTCCAATCAATAGAAAAAGAGGGAATCCTCCCTAACTCATTTTATGAGGCCAACATCATCCTGATACCAAAGCCTGGCAGAGACACAACAAAAAAAGGGAATTTTAGACCAATATCCCTGATGAACATCGATGAAAAATCTTCAATAAAATACTGGCAAACCGGATTCAGCAGCACATCAAAAAGCTTATCCACCATGATCAAGTGGGCTTCATCCCTGGGATGCAAGGCTGGTTCAACATTTGCATATCAATAAACGTAATCCAGCATATAAACAGAACCAAAGTCAAGAACTACATGATTATCTCAATAGATGCAGAAAAGGCATTTGACAAAATTCAACAGCCCTTCATGCTAAAAACGCTCAATAAATTCGGTATTGATGGAATGTACCTCAAAATAATAAGAGCTATTTATGACAAACCCATAGCTAATATCATACTGAATGGGCAAAAACTGGAAAAATTCCCTTTGAAAACTGGCACAAGACAGGGATGCCCTCTCTCACCACTCCTGTTCAACATAGTGTTGGAAGTTCTGGCTAGGGCAATCAGGCAAGAGAAAGAAATCAAGGGTATTCAGTTAGGAAAAGAAGAAGTCAAACTGTCCCTGTTTGCAGATGACATGATTGTATATTTAGAAAACCCCATTGTCTCAGCCCAAAATCTCCTTAAGCTGATAAGCAACTTCAGCAAAGTCTCAGGATACAAAATTAATGTGCAAAAGTCACAAGCATTCTTATACACCAGTAACAGACAAGCAGAGAGCCAAATCAGGAATGAACTTCCATTCACAATTGCTTCAAATAGAATAAACTACCTAGGAATCCAACTTACAAGGGATGTAAAGGACCTCTTCAAGGAGAACTACAAACCACTGCTCAGTGAAATCAAAGAGGACACAAACAAATGGAAGAACATACCATGCTCATGGATAGGAAGAATCAATATCGTGAAAATGGCCATACTGCCCAAGGTTATTTATAGGGCTAATATCCAGAATCTACAAAGAACTCAAACAAATATACAAGAAAAAAACAAACAACCCCATCAAAAAGTGGGCAAAGGATATGAACAGACATTTCTCAAAAGAAGACATTCATACAGCCAACAGACACATGAAAAAATGCTCATCATCACTCGCCATCAGAGAAATGCAAATCAAAACCACAATGAGATACCATCTCACACCAGTTAGAATGGCAATCATTCAAAAGTCAGGAAACAACAGGTGTTGGAGAGGATGTGGAGAAATAGGAACACTTTTACACTGTTGGTGGGATTGTAAACTAGTTCAACCATTATGGAAAACAGTATGGCAATTCCTCAAGGATCTAGAACTAGATGTACCATATGACCCAGCCATCCCACTACTGGGTATATACCCAAAGGATTATAAATTATTCTACTACAAAGACACATGCACACGTATGTTTATTGCGGCACTATTCACAATGGCAAAGACTTGGAATCAACCCAAATGTCCATCTGTGACAGACTGGATTAAGAAAATGTGGCACATATACACCATGGAATACTATGCAGCCATAAAAAAGGATGAGTTTGTGTCCTTTGTAGGGACATGGATGCAGCTGGAAACCATCATTCTTAGCAAACTATCACAAGAAGAGAAAACCAAACACCGCATGTTCTCACTCATAGGTGGGAACTGAACAATGAGATCACTTGGACTCGGGAAGGGGAACATCACACACTGGGGCATATCATGGGGAGGGGGGAGGAGAGGGGGGAGGGATTGCATTGGGGAGTTATACATGATATAAATGATGAATTGATGGGTGCTGACGAGTTGATGGTTGCAGCACACCAACATGGCACAAATATACATATGTAACAAACCTGCACGTTATGCACATGTACCCTAGAACTTAAAGTATAATAAAAATAAAAATAATAATAAAAAAAAAAACAAAGGTGCAGAAACCATTTAAGACCATAAGGGATCTCAGAAAGGATCCAATTCAACTTTATGTTACAGATAAGGAAACTAAAGTTATTCCATTGCCACACTGTGAATGAGAATCCAAGTCTTTTCCCTTTTCACTCAGGAGGCTCTTACCTGCATTATGTTACTATTAATATCAGTTTTTTTATGAGATGAATTAATCAGATGTATGAAGTCTTGCTTTCAGCTTGTAAATTTTAATAGGTTTCTATACTTAAAAGCTTCATCTCATTGTTGAAATCTAACCCAATCTTAGTATTAGAATGCTACAAGAACATCCTTCAGGCAAAGATGTGTCATTTATATCTAATCAAATTTTAGCCTTTTAAACTCAATTGTTGACTTGGTTTTTAACAGGGAGAAGCAAATGACAAAAAATTCAAAACCAAGATTTTTAATAATAACTTTAGAGTACCTCAGAACAAATTTTTATGTATATTCCAGAGCTACTCACCCAGAACACCCGATTCCGTGCATCCATGGGTAATCCCACACTTGTATATCCAGAGAGCCTCTGTCAAAAAGAGGCTATTCGTGGCCCAGTGCGGTGGCTCACGCATATAATCCCAGCACTTTGGGAGGCCAAGGCGGAGGATCACCTGAGGTCAGGAGTTCAAGACCAGCCTGGCCAATATGGCGAAACCTCATCTCTACTAAAAAAAATACAAAAATGAGCTGGGCGTGGTGGCGGGCACCTGTAATCCCAGCTACTCGGGAGGCTGAGGCAGAAGAATTGCTTGAACCCAGGGGGCAGAGTTTGCAGTGAGCCAAGATTGTGCCACTTCACTCCACCCTGGGCAAAAGAGGGAAATTTCGTCTCCAAGGCGGGGGGGAGAAAAAGAGGCTTTTTGTGCAAAGGTTCCTGAATTCAAGGCTCTTAATTATAAAAGGTAAAAAAAAAAAATCAGTATTTTGTCCTTAGGCTAGGGCTTATTTACACACCTAAGAGATAATAAGCATGGGAAATTTTCTATTTGAATCACCTGCAGGTTACCTTGGGTTTTTCTATCTGAATAAGCATAACATCTCTCTACTATAATAGTCTTGTTTCTCCCTTTCCAATCCTTATATCACATATTTCATTGTCTTGCCTTACCAAACTATCTAGATCCCTCAGTACAATTTCTAATAGATATGACAATTTCAGGCATTCGTGTCTTACCACTGATCTTAACAGAAATGCTTTCAATATTTCACCATTAAGTATGAGCTTTGCTACAGATTTTCTTGTCAACTTAAGGACATTTCTTTCTATTGACAGTTTTCCCAGGGTTAATTTTTTGTCAGGAATAAATGTTGAATTAGATTAAATGCTTTTTCTGCATTATTAAAATCAAATGAATGTTCTCCATCTATTGTGAATGGGGCTTAAAAGTCCCTTTCCCCATTCCATTAAGAATTTGACCTTTTATTAACTATAGTTTAGGTTACCTAGTAATCTGATAATACAGTAGGTCAGCTATGTTGCTAGGCATACTTGCTTATGGTAAAAATGAGCCGATAGGTAAACTGCATCTGGATTGGGAAGAACAATCCTTGAACTGCGAATACCTGATGGAGGGACATTGGCTGCGCTTTCCTGAATGTGTAACTCTTACAACTAGGCACGTCATCTATGAGAAGTCAGGAAGCTGTGCTATGGAGTTTTAAGAGATACTGGCTTCTATTGAGATGTGACCTTTCAGCTGGTGTGTCTACACCCACTTGTGTTCACCTGACTGAATCTTTTTTTTCTCCTTGATTCTGAGACATCATCTAGGGAGGCAAAAGAAAACAGCTAATGTTTGGCTGTGTAAACTTCTGCCAGAATGCTACAAGGATTCTCACAGAAAAAGAAATTCTGACACTGTCCTTCTGTTAAACTCTCATCCCTGTGCTATATCCTTCTGAAGACATTGGTACCAAGAAAGATCTGTGGTGCTTTTAAGAGCCTGAAGGTTTCGTTGCACCTCAGTCCCCCTAGTTAGTATTGCAGATCTATTTATTCTGTAAAGTATGTTCATTGATTTTCTTTTCTTTTATTGTTATTATTATACTTTAAATTCTAGGATACATATGCACAACGTGCAGATTTGTTACATATGTATACATGTGCCATGTTGCTGTGCTGCACCCATTACGTTCACTGATTTTCTAATGTTAAATCAACCATGCATACCTGGGATAAACCCAACTTGATCATGATCTGTTTTGTTTGCTGAATTTTGTTTGACAATGTTTTGTTTAGAGTATTCGCACCTATGTTCATAGGTGGAAGCAAGTGGATTGGAGATTTTCCTGGTTCCTACTGTCTCTAAATTTTGGTAGTAAGATTATATTAATCTCATAAAAAGAATTGCTGAGTGTTCCTTCTTTATGTATACTCTGGAATAGTTTATGTTAGATTTATAGTATTTATCACTTAAATGTTTGGTAGGCCTTCCAGGTAAAACTAGGCCCCAAGTTTTATTTGAGGAAATATTTTAAACTACAGTTTAAATTTTTTAATGATCATAGGACTATTTAGGTATTCTATTTCTACTTGACTCTGTGTTAAGTTCTCAATACCCAGCTTCACCTTCCCCCTCGGAATTTGTCCACTTTACCTAAGTTTTCAAATCTATGAGCATAAAGTGATTCATAGTATCTTATTACCTTTTAAGATTCTGAAAAATCTTCAGTAAAGTCCTCTTTCAATACAAAATTGATTTATCTGTTTTTACTTCTTTTCTTGCTTAATCTGGTCAGAGTTTTGTCAATTACAGTAGTCATTTTAAAGAACATTTGGCTTTCCTTTTTTGTATTATTTAAGATGACAATTTTATTCAATTTCTGCTCTATGCTATTTTCTCCTACCTTTTAAAAGTTTATGCTGTTTTCCTTTTACTAAGTTCCCAATTTGTATCATTCACAAATTTCCACCCTTTCTTTTATAATGCAAACACATAAGATTATAAATTTTAAAGTGTTAAGCTGCATTTCATACATTTTAAAATGCAGTTTTTCTATTGTTCAGTTTTTAATATTCTGTTTTCCATTATGGTTTCCTTTTTATCATGAGTTGAAAGTACATTTCTTAATTTCCAATTTTTTTCTTATGTTTTTTGTTGTTTACTTTTTTTTAATTAATTTCTAGTTGTTTACTGTTGTTAGAGAAGGCTATCTGATACTACTTGTTTGGAATTTGTTGGAATTTGTTCCATGGTACATGGCAAGTTCTGAAATTGTTCCATATGAGCTCAAAAATAATGCACCCTTGGTTCTGTTCTATATATGTGTGTTAGGTAAATCTAGCTCATTGTGTGGTTCAACACTTCTATATTTTTAATGTTTTCTCTTTTAAATCTGTCAGTTACTGAGAGAAACATGTTAAAACCTCCTGTTATGATGGTGAACTTGTCCATTTCTATTTATACTATATCAGATTTAGTTATATATTTTGAAGGATTTTATTAGCTGTGTGCAAATTTAGAATTGTTATATCTCCTGGTAACTCTCTTCACCTTGAGTAATGCCTTTAAGTATTTTTTTTTTTCTAGTATTAATAAAACCATACCATTTTGTTTTGGTTAATGTTTGCCTGGTATACCATATTTATCTTTTTCTATCCCTTTCAACTTTTCTGGGTCCTCATGTTTTAGATGTCTCTTTCAAACAGCACATAGTTGTATTTCTTTTTCTAAGCCAGTCTGACCATTTTGACATATAACTTTCAGTATTTAGTTTAGGTATTTATTGAAATTATTGATATGTTTGTATTTTTACCTTATTTTGTATTTTTCCTGGTTTCACTTTCTTTAACTTCTTTCTTTTTTTTCCTCTGCTGGTTTTAAATGTTGATGCTTTATTTATATTATTTATGCTCTATTTATATTATTATTATATTACCCTACATAAATTGATGGAAATACTTAAGTTATCAAAGTCCTAAGTTAATATTTTTATCTTTCTCTCTCTCAATATGAGGTCTTTAAAATACTTAGGTCAAACCTTTTTTAAAAACGTTTGCTTGCTAATTGAATTTAATTGCAGATTTTTTGTTTCCATTTATATAAAAATATATAAATTTGTTTGCTTAAATCCATGAACTCAAGCAAAAGGTGTCTCTGATTAATATTACCTAACTCACGTTAGAACTTTCTGATTAGTGGCTGTTTAATTATAGGGCTTTTCTTTAAGGGAGATTTTTTTTGTCATTAGTTGATACTATTTAAATAGTCCAGAAGTAAATGGGAGCCTGGTAGCAGTGGTCTATTAACACATGAAAGAAAAGAAGGTAAATGTCTTCCAATTAAGGTTAACTTGCAAGTAAATAAATAATGGAATTTAAGACTTTGGAACTTGGCAAAATTCTTAAATGTTCGTTTACGGGAATTCAAAGGATGAAAATCAAGCTAGCAAGATGCACTGAAACAGTGAAATTTACTTAGAATTTTGAAATGTTTTGTGATATGTTAGTACGGTCACCTATTCATTCTTCATGTGTATTTGATTCCCCAAGTATAAATACTTATTAAAAACAAAAACCTCAAGTATAAATACTTATTAAAAACAAAAACCTCGGCCAGGAGCGGTGGCTCAAGCCTGTAATCCCAGCACTTTGGGAGGCCGAGACGGGCGGATCACGAGGTCAGGAGATGGAGACCATCCTGGCTAACACGGTGAAACCCCGTCTCTACTAAAAAACAAAAACAAAAACAAAAACCTCATCAACTTTCTTGAAAAATAAGCAATTCCTAAAAGAGAAAATAGTATGGGATCCCAAAAGTTATGTAGTCTAACTCCCTCAAATTATAACTAAGGAAACTAAACCTCAGTCAAAATAAAGGTGTCTTAGTCCGTTCTGTGCTGCTATAACAGAATATCTGAGACTGGGTAATTTATAAAGAACAGATATTTATTTCTTACAGTTCTGGAGGCTGGGAAGTCCAGAGTCAAGGGCCCACATCTGCTGACAGCCTTCTCGCAGCATCATCCCATGACAGAAGGCGGAAAGGCAAGAGAGCACATGAACACATCAACACATGCGCATGCCCAAAAGAGAAAGAGACGGATGGAATGGGGAATGCAGGGGGCCAAATTCATCCTTTTACCAAGGACCCATTCTCACGATAACTAACCCACTCTCGTGATAATGTCATTAATCCATTCGTGAGGGCTCTGCCTCATGAAAGAGCCCATTTCTCAACACTGTTGCATTGAGGATTTACTTTCCAACACGTCAACTTTGGAGGATACATTCAAACTATAGAAAAATGATTTTATAAAAAGGAAAGAAGTTACAAAGTAGATGTTATTCCAGAAAGAGCAGCTTCACGATTCATCTTGATTATCTGTGTTTTGAATAATAAGTAAAAGACAAACCAGTGCCACACACTGTTAACCGTGAATCCCCTAAAGTTGTAAAATATTGTGTCAGAGATGTCAATAGTATGAGTAGTTTAGATTACTCTTCTCAGTTTTTACCCCACTATGATGCAAGCCCCCACTCACCTAAAGAAGTCTTTCCGCTGGTCATGCAGAAGAAGGTTGATACCCGCCAGCAGGCTGCTTATAATTCACCAATAGGAGATTCTATTTGGAAGGAAGGAAATACTGAAATCTTTAGGATTCCCTCCTAAGTCCCAGGACATGTATTCTTAAAGGGAAGCAACTTGCTTTGAGAAGGCTGGAATCAATAAGGAGTCCATAGTCACATCCTGGCTGGGTGCAGCTGGTCTGTGAAGTTCAGCTGGCTAAGAGAACTTTCTAAAAGCTGCCACTGGCCAGGGAAGCCAGTCACCCAGTCATCAGGGTCTTCTAGTTCATGTACTTCCTCAGCTGCAGAATTCCCTGGTGCTGATGGCTCCTCAGTGGGAAAGTACAGGAGCAGTTTCTGACCTGCCTGCCAGCCCAATTTTGTAGCTTCCTTATGCTCACCCAGCTGCTGTAACAGAGGGAATATTCCTTTTGAACTTCTATTTTGCCACCCTTTAAATGTCTGGTCATCCTAGGACTGGGAATTATTGTTTTCATCTAAAAGAGTATTTTCCCTTATTACCAAAACTTTGCTTCTACTGTGGAAGAGTTTGTGACCCACATCTTTGTTCATCCCTAATGTTCTTTCAGCCTTCTTTGGATAGGGATGGTTGTCCGCTCTCCCACAGTCCCTGGCTGGTAACCTTCTACAGGGCTGGTTGCTGCACTCATACAGTTGTGCCTTAAGCAGCTCTGTGTGAATGATGGTCCTTTTGCTGTTCTTCCACTAATGAGTGAAAACAGATTTCTCAAAGGCTCTTAGCTGATACAGCCTGACTCAGTTAACTGGGGATGAACAGGCCAGGAGTGTCAAGCTTACTTCTAATTTCAAGTTCTGTAAAATGACCAATTATATAGGCTAGTATTTACTAGCCTAAGTATTAGTATTTAGTACTTCACTCTTCAAATCAGGATAAGAGGGCTTTCTTCTGGGGGTAGGGAAGGCTATTCTAGTGACAGGGCAAAGGGTTTGGAATTAGGACTCTTTAGTTTGATCGTTTTGTCTCTTAGGAGACATGTGCTCTGGCAAATCACTAAACATACCTGAGCTTCTGTTTCAATTACAAAATGAAAGAGTGTGGACTAGATCCCTGAGAGATGTTATTCTAGCACTAACATTCTCTGTTTCTGCAGATAGAAGAATGATAGTCTACTGACATTACTGAATCCATTTAGTCCCTGAAATTCTTGGAATGCTCTTTTAGCAAAGCATAAATTGATACAAAGGGAATCTTATGCATAAATAACACTATTTTTACTGCTAAAAGGGAATATTCTTTCTACAATGTCCCACTATCTATAAAAAGAAGTTTAGTGGCTGTTCTGTAATCCTTTGAAAATATTTTATTAAGCATTGATTTAGAAAACGCAAGACAAGATTGTAACACCTCAGGGCAAAGGCTTGAAGGTGAAACAAATATCACTATAAATATTGCACTTCTAACATCTCTTTTTGACATCTTCACACAACTCAATTCTAAAATATCCTTTTACAGAGATGTATAATAAACTGCTTCCAAGCTGTCAATGCTTGACACTTTTGGCTTCCTATCACCACACTAAGTCAGCAGGTTTCCCATCAGATAGCTGCTCCTCTGACAGCAGGCAAAGAACTTCCCTCAGCTATCTCGGAGGCCTCATACCTCCATCATGTGAAGAGTCAATCAGTCCCATCTTTCGGAATGCTCTTTCAGAATATGTAATTTTATAAGTATTTTTTTTTTCTACTGAGAGAAAATAGATCTTTCAAAGGCAATGGCAGAATACAGCTTAAACGGACACAGTTCACTGTTAACACTGCTTGTCTTTTAAGGCATTCAGAAGCTTCTGATTCTTGGTCTTGAACATCATGATAAAGCTGTTTGGCATGATTTTGCCTCGCCCATCTTCACCTACTTGGCCCATAATAATGTAATTTAGACCTAAAGAAAGAAAATACAGATATTAATCTTTTTCTCTATGTATGATGTATGAAACAACTCAGACTGTAAGTTACCTCTAGATAAATGTTCTCTTCTGCAAATGATAAGATTATACATGTATTCCATCTAGGATAAAATCTGAGTTTTCTTGTTTTTGCTTTTTAGAGATGGGGGTCTTGCCATATTCCCTAGGCTGGTCTTCAACTACTGAGCCTAAGCAATTCTCCTGCCTCAGACTCCAAAGTAGTTGGGACTACAGGCACACGCCACTGTGCCTGGATGATAAAATCTGGTTTAAGACTCTCACCAGGAAAAAGCCAAATTCAACTAGTAAGGTATTTCAGCTACGCTCACGCCAGGAAACTGGACTGAGTGGTTAGATCCAGCCATGTCCTGCTCTTCAGTGCTGTTGGTCTGTTGTGGTTCCAATGCCTGATATGAAGATTGTACCGCATTAATGTGAAAGACTCTCCTTCCTTGAGGGGCCTCCAGGGCTCCATGATGGGCCATCCTCAGGTGGCTTCTCAATCCCATCATGTGTCTGGATTTTCCTGGCATTTGGCAACCAATGATCCACTCCCTTATGTTGCTGTTGTCTTGAACTTTAATCAACACCTCAAACATGTATGCTATGTAAGCTTCTTGAGGGCACAGATGGATCATATACTACTTGCATTTGTACAGTTTCTTGCAAAACATCAATGTCAAGAATACTTATATTGGTTATACTATGTTTTTATATATTGGTGTGACTGGCTAAGTTAGGCCTAGACTGGGGCCTGAGGTGTTGGGTAACTCTGAATATTTATATTACCTCAGAAATAAATCAGAAAAAAAGGTATGTGTTAATTCCTCCTTTAATTTCCCTTTCCCCTGGTGTGTCATAGAGAAAATGTGTCCTTTTTCTCTTGTATTTTCCTGTGTGGGTTGACCTTGTCATCACAGTGGCCTGTGAGAGTCTAGGCAAGCAATACTGCCTCAAGGCTGAAGTGCTAGCAGCATTATGAGACCTTATAGGATCTTGAGATACAATATCTGCTGTTCTGGCAGTTCTGGAAAGAAATGTTTCTCTTTTACAGAGCTTTTGTGATTCTCTCTGGAGAGTCAACATGAGGCTACTAGCCTCCTGACTTTTCTGAACAATCTGAATTCACAGTAAAGGTTGCTTTATTTTTACATTTTTTCTTTTTTTAGACAGCCTTGCTCTGTCACCCAGGCTGGAGTGCAGTGGTGTGATCATGACTCACTGCAGCCTCGACCTACTAGGTTCAAGGCATCCTCCTGCCTCAGCCTCACGAGTAGCTGGGACCACAGGTGCACACCACCACATCCGGATACATTTTTTGATTTTTAGTAGAGAGGAGGTGTCACTATGTTGCCCACGCTGGTCTCTAATTCTTGGGCTGAACTAATCCTCCCATCTCAGCCTCCTAAATTGCTGGGACGGTAAAGCTTTCTTGAAGTGGATATTCTGTCTCTCTCTCTCTCTCTCTCTCTCTCTCTCTCATTGTGTGTGAGTGTGTATGTGTGTGTGGTTTGGTTTGGTTTCTTGTCGAAGATGTTCGTAACAAGACTGAGGAAGGAATGAGCTGAGGTTGAACTGAGAAATCATGGTATATCACGTGGTGGAATACCAGGCATGACACCATTCCAAAGAAAGAGATCTGTCTCTGTGTGTTGTTATGGAAAGATGTCTAGAGCTTATGTAGGGGAAAAATTGCAGAACTTGTGTGTAGTATGATTCCATAAGTGTATATGCCCATGCTTTATACGGATAGAAACTTTCTGGAAGGAACTTAATTTTTTTTTTTTTTTGAAATAGGGTCTCACTACATCACCCAGTCTGGTCTCGAACTTCTGGGCTCAAGAATCCTCCCACCTTGGCCTCCCAAAATGCTGGGATTACAGGCATGAGCTACCATGTCTGGCTGGAAGGAACTTTTCAGAGTACTTCTAGGGAATGGAAAAGGGTTTCACTTTTAATACTCTTACCTACTTATTTCAACTTTTTAAAAACCATGAAACATATGTTACTTTTATAAGTTGTTAAATATATATTCCTAAAAAGTCATGTGCCTCTAGCTCCACAGTAACTGTCTGTTTTTCGTAATTTCTTTCAATAAACTCATTCCCATCCATGGACTTAATAGTCCTATCTCTGCAACTGATTCCCAGATCTTTGAGTCTAGCCCAGATATACCTCCCTCTTCTGAACGTCGGGTCTGCATTTCCTGTTGGCTGCTGGATATTTTCTTTAAACCTAGACAGTACTGGCACCTTAAGTGCAATAATCTAAAATCTCTCCACCCTGCACTGCTCTGTGTGTCTGTTGCTTATTGACTCAACTTCAAACACTTCTTTCACTTGTTCATCATGTCCACTACCCCTTCTTCTGCCACAAGTTACAAGGACCTGGATGAGACCCCAATTCTTCCTGACTCCAAAGGCCTTCCTGCTCTGAAAGAAGTGGGCAAAATTATTAGCCCTGATTTTACTTCCCCAGACCAACCATGGCATGGAAAATCCATGGCTTGCTCAGAGAGACCCAGTTTTCTCCCTACTCACCTCTTCTGAGGAGAGGGCACTGCTTGCAGACCACAGTGAGCCTGGCACTCATGTTCTTGCCCGCCTGCTGAATCGCCAAATTTCCCTCTTTGTAGATGTTGATGATCGAGACTGTGGCGTGCAAACTCCCACCACGAGTGACGGTTGTGATGACAGTGCCGGCTAATACTGCAGAAGAAAACATTTTGAAATGATGTGACAGTGAAGACAAATGCAAGCAGAACTGAAAAACAAGTTTACATTCTTCTAAGTTTCAGATACGAAATATTTTAATGTTAAAGAAAAGGCCCTCATCGAGGTTTCACATTTGCTTCTGTACATTTGTCACCAAAATGCAGGTTGGAGCTGTCATGTTACCCTGGTTGTTGGGGACTGATAACTAGAAGAGAAGCCTAAATACTTGCCACACTGCGGTCCATTGCCAAGGCTGAAACTCTTTAAAATGTTTTATCCAACATGTGGTTGATTGTCGGATAGGGGATAGTCTGGCTTATGAGGCTCTACCTGTGAATACTCAAAAAGACCTTGTATCTGTAGAGCCAACACCATGCTAAGAGATTGCGCAATGGGGGTTTGGGCCACTAAGATGTGAGTCTTTGAGTCGGTGTGGGTGTGTAGCCACCTTTCTGTGTTCTCCTCACCCTTCTCTGCAGCTGTCCTTTCTTCCCGAACTTTTGTTCATTCCCTGGGTCCTCACCTCTGTCTAATTATCAGTAAAACTCTGTCTTCTGTGGTCTATTCTCTTTCTTATCCACTCTTGTTTATTTCATTTAACAAGCTGAAGTATAGAACTGAGGTATTAACTTAAACATTTTTCTTAAAAAAACTCTAGTAAAATTCAGTTGATTTTCATTACATAATCCCCTGTTTTTTCCATCAGACACTCTGAGAAAAGTCTCTCTTTAGTGCCACAGAAGGAAAGATGCTGTCTTTCTCACGGAGGTGCTTCTGGCATTCTGGGGGCTTGAGTGAGGACAGTTCCTCATGGTGTAGGACTTGCACTGAACATGGTTTTGTTTGTTTGTTTGTTTGTTTGTTTGTTCTGAGACGGAGTTTCACTCTTGTTGCCCGGGCTGGAGTGCAATGGTGTGATCTCAGCTCACCACAACCTCCGCCTCCCGGGTTCAAGCAATTCTCCTGCCTCAGCCTCCCAAGTAGCTGGGATTACAGGCATGTGCCACCACACCCAGCTAATTTTGCATTTTTAGTAGATACAGGGCTTCTCCATGTTGGTCAGGCTGGTCTCGAACTCCCGACCTCAAATGATCCGCCTGCCTCGGCCTCCCAAAGTGCTGGGATTACAGGTGTGAGCCACCTCACCTGGCCTGAATACATTTTTTACCAGCCTTGTCCTTCCTAGAAAAATCAGTAGCAGTTCCCAGTTATTGTGACAACCAAAAAAATGCAGTAATCTAACATGTCTACCACTCCCCAGGGAACCATTACCAGCCCTGGTTGAGAACCAGTGGCTGGTGATAGATTTGGTCATTTTGCCATGTAAGTGGTCACATTAATGGAATAAATCAAGTTTTGGACTGGGTTAATCTGACTCCTTCAGAATAAAGTGAACACTCACTGCTCAGGCAGTGTGCAATGTTCATAAAATCAGAATTCCTATGATGCTTTACTTTGATCCTGTGTGATGAGTGTTCACTGCAAAATTCAGTGTATAGTCAGGTGGAATCAGTGGCTCCCAAGACACAGGGAGGGAGACTTCCTGAAGCACCTCCTACAGAAGAGTAAACCGGACGTGGTAGCAATTACACGTGGTGTTGTTTCACTTTTATGCCAGTTATTTGAATTTCAGCATGTGAACTCTAGTAAGGTTTAGGGCCCCAGAGTCTTCAGTGTCTTCACACCTTCACTATGATACAGCTCGTCTGTACTACAGACGTCACTTCAAGGCACAGAAAAAGCAAGCAAAGCCTCTCTGGGGGAAGTTTGGTTTGGGGAAACCTATTTAGGCCATAGCAACTTGCTCTTCCTGATAAGATTTGTCTTAAATGTTCCTTTTAAGCCACTTAGAAAATAACTGAGATAATTAAATTTTGTATCTTTCGCTCTTAAGTAGCTTCCATAGATGGTACAATTTTTCCATTGGAAAAAACTCTAAAAATTCTAAATCATTAAAGAATACCTCCTCAGGTTCCAGTTTGTAAGAGTTTCCAAATGGACTCCAGATTTCCAACTTTTGCTTCAGTACTTTGGAAAGGCAGTACAAGGGAAATACTTGAATTTCTTCTGAGAGAGGCCAGCTTCTGAATATAAGTTTGGGTATGTTTCTAATTTACTTAAGTTGAAGTACAGATGTGTGAAAAAATACTCTGCATATGAAAAATATGTAAGGAAAAAAGTATATAGGTTTTTTTGTGGGAATAGTCAGCCAGAATACACAGTGTGGCAGTACCATGTAACAAGACCCAAATTATTAAACTTATATGAAAAAAATTATATTTTCTAAATCCATATTTTTCTCAGTTGTGAAATCTAACAATTTGACCATTCTCATGTATAGGCAAGTATTTTCTTGGATAAACGAGTGGTGTTACTGACCCTTTGCCATAAATTCATAGGAATTCCTTTGAGATGAAGCATGCAGCCTCAAGTTTCTGGTTAAAGAGAAAAAGACTGGCTTTTCTTTCTTACCAAAGTCACTTGAACAATAGTTGCCCTCCAGAGTCCCCATCCGTCTACACTTTTGTTGACACAGGACCACAGTGGGCTTTAAACCTTAATTCAAAGAAGACATAAGTTTCAGGAAAAGTGAATTCAAGCATAACTGGTCTTTAGTTCTGAATCCACCCATTTAAACTTATCATTTATTTCCCTGAGCCACCAATCTATCACTGCGAAGAGAAAATTTAAAACCATGCAAAATAAATTCTCCATGCTACCAACTACTGCTCTAATTTCACCAGGGCAACTCAATACCCTCTACTGAATTTTAAACCTGAGATCAAAGATAGCACAAATGTAGCCCTGTTCTCTTCTTCCTTTGTATAAAACTAATGCTATAAGAAAATATAGACATACTCTGTGTGCCCTGTTTAGAAAAACCCAGAACAACAAATTGGAACTCACAGAACATAGCTTAATCCCTCACTTTACAAAAGGAATCCCAGGGTGTTCCCCTGAGGACGTCCTTAAAATATGCAATTGCCTCAACATGAGTAGTATAGGTTTTTAGAAATACTGTTCATGTGTAAAGTGTGTTACATCTGTAATTAGATGCAACCAATCACTAAATATTTATTTTGAGCCTGGCACTGGCTATAAGGGTCTTAAGAACTAAGAAGCAGACAAATTTAAAAGTAAACCAAACAGACAAAACACAGAAGTTCTTAAGTACAAGTAAGTACGGGTGATGCTGCCCCCAGCAGACACCTGGCAATATCTAGAAACATTTCTGGTTATCACAACTAGAGGGTGCTGCTGGCATCTAGTGGGTGCCAGAGACGCTGCTGACATCCCACAGAGAAAAGGACAGGTGGCTCAAGCCTGTAATCCCAGCACTTTGGGAGGCCGAGGCGGGCGGATCACGAGGTCAGGAGATCGAGACCATCCTGGCTAACACTGTGAAACCCCGTCTCTACTAAAAAATACAAAAAACTAGCCGGGCAAGGTGGCGGGCGCCTGTAGTCCCAGTTACTCGGGAGGCTGAGGCAGGAGAATGGCGTAAACCCGGGAGGCGGGGCTTGCAGTGAGCTGAGATCCAGCCACTGCACTCCAGCCCGGGCGACAGAGCGAGACTCCGTCTCAAAAACAAAAACAAAAACAAAAAAAAAAAAAAAAAAAAAAAAAAAAAAAGAAGGATCTGGCCCAAAATATAAACAGTGCCAAGGCTGAGAAACCCTGGGTTAACAACGTGAAAATAGTTCATCCTCATAATCACCTTAAAAATATTTCAAAAATAGTTGCTAATTGTTTCTTTCTGTGTGACAATATGCTAGGAAAAACTAAACAGAACCATGATAACAGAATTGCCCTTGTCGGGTGAATATCCGCAATTGTAATATTGCTCTTCCAACAGACCCCACCAACTCCTCTGTTAATTTATTATTTATTTGTTCGTTTTGAGATGGAGTCTCGCTCTGGGAGTGGTGTGATCTTAGCTCACTGCAAGCTCTGCCTCCCGGGTTCAAGCGATTCTCCTGCCTCAGCCTCCAGAGTAGCTGGGAATACACGTGTGCACCACCACACGTGGTCAACTTTTGTATTTTTAGTAGAGACTCGGGTTCGCCATGTTGGCCAGGCTGGTCTTGAACTCCTGACCTCAGGTGATTTGCCTGCCTTGGCCTCCTAAAGTGCTGGGATTACAGGCGTAAGCCACAGCGCCCACCCTGTACCCCCTACTTAACTCCAAAAAGAATCTGAAGCACATAGCAATATTAAAACATATGTAATTTAATGTTAAAATACATATAATAGCTTAAATATGCATTTTTAAAAAGAGAGAGACACAGAAAGAGCTCAGAAGGTGTTTGGAAGGGAAGAGTCACACCACTGTTCCAGAAGTTGGGAAACTCACTTCAGCTGTAAATTTACAGAATTAAATTTACTCAACCGAGTCAAAAAGTTGTGGCGTCTCTGATGGCGAGCCCTTTCCCGCGCCCATTGGGAACCCGCTGCTTCTCAGCCTCAGAAGGTCAGTCTGGAAGTGCCCTTCTCCCGCTTTGGTGGGGCCTGCTGTCTGGCCTGCGAGTCACTGGCTCTCTCCTTCCCTCCTCATTTTAACTGTCACCTGTCTCCTTGCCCTTTACTCACAAAGCTGGTCCCCGGTTCTCGGCCCTCCCTGGCTGTGTTCCCGAGATTGTTTCTGTGGGTTCACCCTCCCATGCCTGATCCCGCAGTCCCGTGGCCTCATCTACGCCAGGGACTTTACTAGACACTCAGTTCTGGCCTCGGATGTCTTCATGCTATGGCTGTTCATTGTCAGTCTGTCAAATTTAGACCTGCTGGCATCCAGCGTTCTCCCCTTCAAGTTTATTTATTTAATTACTCTATGACTACGTTTTCTTCCATCTTTGATGGTTCAACACATTGGCTGCTCTCATTTTTTCCAACCCATCAACCCTGGCCTGTCTTTACTTCCTTAGCAATTCTCTTTCACCTCCATGGTCCATTATTTCAATCATTTTCTACACAATGCCTTAAGGTCCTTCCCCTCTGTCCTTTAGCCCTGTATGAATCTGCAGAGAAATCTGTTTTTCCTGTGCCTGCCCTCAGACAACTGATTACACAAATGGGCCTTCAGCAGAGTGACAGGCTGGAGATCAGCCTACTCTCCAATTTCCACAGCAGTTTTTCAGATTCTTTCTCATTCTCCTAACCTCCCGTGCTGCCACTCCCTTCTCCCTCTCAGAGGTGATCCTGCCTATTTTCCAGGAAGAAGAGAAGCATAGCAGAAAATGTCCTCGAGATCCCCACCAAACCTCCAAGTCATCTTTACACCATCTCTCTTCTTTTCCTCCTCCGAGAGAGGGGACACCTCCTCCGACCTGGAGTCGTGCCTTCTGTGAGTCCTCTGGAGCCAGCCCCTCACACCTTTGTCGAAACTTTCCTTCTCAGTTTATTGCTTCTGTCTGCCATTGCCTTCTTCTTCTTTGCTAGTTACTCCCATCAACATAAGCAGCTTTAAGACTCTCAAAGCCTCTCCTTCTTCTTTAAGGCCGAACTTGGGGAATGAGCTACTGAATTTCCTATTTCAATTTGCCGTGTTCCACACTCCCCTCAGCACACACTGTCTGGGTTCTGCCAGCACAACGCCACATACATAGATTGTGCTGGCGTCTCCAGTAGCCTCCATGTCATGAAACCAAATGGAAACATTGTAGTCCTCCCTTACTGGAAGTCTCACCAATGCTTGACTCACTGATCACTCCCTTTTGAAACATTCCCTTCCACGGCTTTCAGCTTTCACAACACATCTTCCCAGTTCTCCTCCCTTCTCCCTCGCAACTCCTTTTCAATCTCCTTTGCCAGTGTAACCTTCTCTTTTAAAAGCTGGACGTTTCTAGAGGGTTAATCTCAGCTCCTCTCCTCCTCCTGCCCTCAATCACTCTCTAGGTCATCTCATTCCTGATCATTGTTTCAACTATCTATGTATTGATGACTCCTAATTTTTTTTTTGGCATAAAGACAAACTTTATTGGGCCCCTCAGCACTAGTTCTCTTTCTCCTGCACGGTCTTGGTTCCCCAGAGACATCCAGTCAGGCGGGCAGCAATGAGACCCACTTTGCAGCCAGCAGGGTCATCTCTGCAGACGGTGGAGGGCTTGCCGATGAGCTGGTGGTTGCCGCCTCCAAAAGGATGCTCCATAGGGTTCATGGCCACATCCCATACTGGTGGCCAGCAGTTCCCCTTTGCCTTATATTTGTGGTAGGCTCAGCCAGCCTTCAAGATGGGTTTGTCAATTCAGCAACCTCCAGCCACCACACCAACCACAGCTCTGTTGGCTGAGAAGATAACCTTCTTGGAGCCAGAGGGCAGCTTCACACGGGTCTTCTTGGGCTCAGCGTTGTGGGAGATAATGGTGGCATAGTTCCCAGATGCCCAGGACAGCTTGCTACGGCCTCCAGGCTTCTCCTCCAGGCAGCACACGATCATACCCTCGGGCATGGTGCCCACAGGGAGCACACTGCCAATGTTGAGTTGGGCCTTCTTGCCGCAATACACAAACTGGTCCGTGTGAATGCCCTTGGCACCAATGAACAGCTCTACCCACTTCTTAAACCGGTATGGATCCCGGAAGACCACCTTGGCGAGGTGTGCGTTGTGGCCCGGGTTGTGGGTGATGGGTCACTCTTAAATTTAAATCTGGCTTAAATCTTTCTTTTGGATTGCCAGGCGTGGTGGCTCAGGCCTGTAATCCCAGCACTTTGGGAGGCCGAGGAGGGTGCATCAGCTGAGGTCAGGAGTTCAAGACCAGCCTGACCAACATGGAGAAACCCCGTCTCTACTAAAAACACAAAATTAGCCGGGCTTGGTGGCACATGCCTGTAATCCCAGCTACTCAGGAGGCTGAGGCAGGAGAATCACTTGAACCCGGGAGGTGGAGGTTGCGGTGAGCCGAGATCGTGCCACTGCACTCCAGCCTGGGCAACAAGAGTGAAATTCCGTCTCAAAACAAAAAAAAAATCTTTCTTTTGGTCTGGAGACCCATGTATCCCTATGCAGAGCATATCCACTGAAAATCTCACAGACACCTCAAACCCAACAAAGCCACTGCCTAATTTATAAATCCACCTCCAAATCCAGTTCTCTACCTCAGTGAACAGTGGCAGTATCACCCCAGCTGTGCAAGCCCAGGACCTGGGAGGTATTCCTGACACCTCCCTGACCTCCCTAGTCCAATGAATCACCAAGGCCTGTCACTGTCTCCCTCTCATCTCTTGACTTCTCTTTGAATTTGTGCCGTAGCACAGTTCACCTGGACCAGCATGAGATTCTGATGACCCGCTGGACTTCTACGATTCATTCACCTGGCAGTGGCCATAGTGATCTTTGTAAAATGTGAAACTAATCCTGAACTTTGCTTAAACCCATCAACAGCTTCCCCCACACATAGGATGAAAACAAAAATACTTAGAGCATAGGAGAGAGTTGGCAAGGCCTGAAGATGAAACTAGAAAGAGAGGCTGGGGACAAAGTGTGAAGGGTCTGACATACCACGGGAAAGGGTTTGGGCTCCCATGTGGTCCAATCTGGTAGTCACTAGTCACATGAGGCTTTTCAATTTTAAATTCATTAAAATTAAATTAAAAATTCAGTTCCCCAATATCATAGCCACATTTTAAGTGCTCACAGTGGCTGCCATATTGGATAGCATAGCTGTAGACTATACATTTAATGGAAGAACAACATGGTCTACTTGGTGTGATGGGAGCGGGGTGGGGCATGAGGTCGGGAGAAAAGACAGAGGGTATCAAAGATGACCCTGAGTGAGGCTACTGATGCTGTGGACATGCTTGGGAAAATAAGTGGAGAAGTAGGTTTGAGGCAGAAAATAGTGTGACAAAAACAAGTTTGTATATGCTTTCATTTAAACAGCTACAGTCACATTGTGTCCAGGAGAGAATTACAAATCCATGCTTGCGATTTCAGAGAAAGTTCAGGATGGAGATAAAAGCAGGGGAACCACTAACTCAATGGGTGTGACCAGATAATTCACTGGAAAGAACATGGACACCAAGGCTTATTGAGCTGAGCTGGAGAAATACAGCAGTTACAATGAGGCAGTACACATCCAGACCACACGGTGGCGCACTTGAGGAGTGAGAGGAAACGTTAGACCCAGAGGTGCCTGCCTGTACTCAGCCTCAGTCTGGATGTACATGGAAAATGGGGGCAATAAAGCTGGGCTTATTTCAGCCTATTTTATATCTTAATCTTCAGTCTTTCCTTCCTGCTTTTCCCCCTCCTCCTAGATTTGGATTTTTAGATCTGAGGCCTGAAATCCCAGGGGGTGGAACTGATAGGCCAGGTACCAGCTACAGAGACCCTGCCTCCCTACATCATGCCTCAGCACCCAGGCCAGTTTCCCAACCAGCCTCTGTACTTCATTGAATATTGTTGTTTAATTTACTCCTATTTGAAAATAAATAAATAAATAAATAAATAACATTGTATATGACATTTCGCTGAGAAGCAAACAAAAACAAAAAACAAAAAAATCAAAAACAAACATTGGTAGAATATGAAAAACAGCAAGGCCCTAAAACTTCAACCTAAAATATCACAATTCTATGTAATAAAAAGCAAACGACAATTTTGTCAGTTCCGGAAATGGAAACTTAGGCTCAGAATGATCTGTGCTTATAATAGGCTTCCTAGTCATTGTTCAATGGTCATAATTTTCTTACCGGATATTTAAAAACTATTAGCTTATAAGCATTCTTACCCCCTACACCTTTCTTTCATTAATGCAGTCATATTATTCTCTTACCAAAGCTTTCATCCTATTTAACTTTAATTTCAATTATCTTTCTCTTATTTTTTTTCTACTTTAAAAGAATTATTCTTATACTCCTAAAGTTTTTGCCACAAACTTCCAAACAGAAAAACTTACCTGTGGTTACAGGGAATGTGGTGGTGACAGGCTGTGCTGTAGTTGCCGGCAGTTTTTTTGGCCTGAATTTGTAGTGACCAATAAACCCATCTGCAGTTAAACTTAAGTCTGATAAAAACTGAATAAGAAGTTCATTTCTCTCAGATACAATTGGCCTAAAAAAAGAAAAATGTGTTTTTAAACATATATATAAATACTTAAAAGTGATGCCTCTCTGAAAATGTAAAATGTTCTAGTTTTCCATTCACTTCTGACAATAGAATTACCAGTTGTTTAAACTTAAAAGTTAAAACGCTTAAAAATACCAATTCTAATAGCTAACATTTACTGAGTGTTTGCTCAGCTAGGCACTGTGCTTTATGTGAATTGTCACATTCCACCTTCACAGCAACCCTATTTTTATCTCTTTTTTATGGAATAGGCAACTGAAGTTCAGAGAGTTCAAGTGATTTATTCAAGGCCCTACAGCTAGTATGTTGGGAGAGTCAGAACTTGAACCCAGGACCAGATAACTCCTGCCACAGAGACTGTGGCAGACACTGGGACATGGCTGGTTTTCAAAAAGCACCTCATGATTTGCCTGATTGGGAAAAGGCAGTTTCTTTGAACTAAGACTCTTGCGTTCAAGCTGGCCTGGGTTTGCCATATGTTGGCTACAGAGCATAAAATGGACAAATCTGGTGAACAAATTCCCACACCCTGTAAGGACATAGCCGAGGGATTAACTCAGTGGGCTGATTATCTTTTCTATCCACTCTGGGCTAAGAAAGCCATGCAAAGGACTACCATTTCATTTTCAATGGCAGTTCTTAGGTATGCCTGAAATGGAAACATTTCTATTATAATCTCCATTAGCAAAATGCTGCAAAGGAAAAAAAAGAAAGTGATGAATCTGTTTTGGTGTTCATGAATGGCATCACTGATTAAGAGCTCTAATTTTAGGAGCTTCCTGGTTAGCTGGCACTAAAGATTAAGTGGAAATGATAACTGAGGCTCGAAAGCTCTCTTAAATCTTAGGGGATTACTATATTACACAAGATCGTTTCATTTAAGGTTTGCTATTGTTATTTACACAATGGTAAAAAAAAAATGCTGTCTGATGAATTCTGTTTAAAAACTAATTCAGAAGTAGAAAAAAGTTAACAAGTTATTTAAATGAATTACCCAGTGGTTTGACTGAACACCTTTTTGAGACATCTTCTCAGCCAATCACTTCTTACGCATCGTGGACAGCAAATAATAAGGCACCTCTTTTGTTTTTTTTTTTCCTACTGTCAGCTATGCTGAGTGGGGTTGGGTGGCAGAGAGGGTAGATCTACCTGACCCAACCAGTTAGAAACACTGCATGATCTTGTCCATCCTGAATATAACCTTCTGATCCAGGGGATGGGATGAATCAAAAAGTGAGCTTTGTGATCTACATTTATAGCTTACTATGGATTGACTATTTCTCCCCTCCAAAACACATGTTGAAATGTAATGCCCAGTGGAGCAGTATTGAGAAATGGAACCTTTAAGAGGTGACTGGGTCATGAGGGCTCTGCCCTCAAGAATGGATTCATCCATTCATAGATTAATGGATAAGTGGGTTAATGGATTAATGGGTAATCACGGGAGTGGGACTGATGGCTTTATAAGATGAGAGACCTGAGTGAGCACTCTCTGCCCCCCTTGCCATGGGATGCCCTGTGCCACATGGGGACTTTGCAGAGGGTCCCCACCAGCAAGAAGGCTCTCCCCAAATGTGGTCCCTTGACCTTGGACTTCTCAACCTCCATAACTACAATAAAGAAATTATTTTTCTTTATAAATTACTCAGTTTCAGGTATTCTGTTATAGGCAACACAAAATGGACAAAGACAGTTCCAGCCACAAAAGTGATCAGGTTATTTAAATAATGCTTCTGAGATTCAAGCCTTTCATGAAAATATTCTATCATGCTTTTGAAAAACACTTCCATTAAATAAATAAAAACAATGCACTAAACACAATTCTCACCTACAATTACAAATAAAACATGTTAATTTTGTTTAAATAAAATTACAAAAAAAGCACTTACAAGCAGCAAAGGAGAGACTCAATCAGGTCAGCCTTCTAGACACAATGTTATAATTATATGATCATTTACTGCCTTTTCTATGAATTAACTTTGGGGGTGCTATATTGGAAACTGAATTTTCTCAAGGAAGAGTATTTTAGGAACAAAGACCTATTTTTTTTCTGTTGCAACTGAGCTTTAGGATAAATGTGACAGAACCACAGTGCCACAAATGTACTGGGGGCCATGTTACATCTGCAAATTGTTATAAATCACTAGGCAGACAAGAGGAAATTTCACTTAGATCCGCTCTACATTGGCAAATTCCAAGAACGGACTAAGATGCTGTTTCATGTCGTATAGAGACAGTTACTGTTAGCTGGCTCAGTTATCATTCCATAGCCATCCTGTCCTTCAGTCACTACAGCCAACCAAACACCATGTCCTGCCAATTTTGCCTCCTAAATATTTCTTGATCCACATCCTCCTCTTCATCTCTACCACCCTTCTCCACCTCCTCAACTTTACCTGAACCATTGCAACAGCCTCCAAACTAGCCTCCCTGCTCACCTTGTCTAGGACGGGGGTTCTAGAGCCTCCGGTCCTGTCACGCCTGGCCTAAATTCAGTTGAGCGTTACCATCTCTGCAGCACACAGAAGCCAACTCAACCCTCCTGCCTCATCTCTGTAGAGGCCCCAACTCAAGGTTTTGTCTGCAGAAATAACATACATCTCTCCTGTGTATCTTTATTAATGGAGTTACCTCTGCTTGAGATGAGCCTGTCCTCTCTGCTCTCTCTAACTCCAACTCTTCCTTCAAGACTCATCTTTGAGAGGCACAGTCTCCTTTCAAAAGCTTTCCCTAATCACTTGTCCAGACTGGGCCAAAGAACTGAGAAACCCACTCAGGACATTCATTAGCCAATTTACTTATCTGCTTTGTTTTGTTCCCTCCCAGTACTTATCTTTGCAGTTTTAATTTATCTTTGTATTCCAGGTGCCCAGCACATGGCTGGGGAGTAATCAATATTTCTGAACAGAATTCTTAATGGCATTGATCTACAGTGAATCAAACCAAGTATGATGGGGTGCCGTCTACCTATCCCCAGTGCTCCTCCTGTTCACATTTTAACAGGGAAAAGCTCCCCAAACAGGTTTTCTCATTTTCTGCACTGCTCTAATCCAGAAGTATTCTAACTGTGAAAAATATTCCTCTGGATAAAAGTGTTAGTCGGTGAGCTGGCAGCCAAGCTCTTCCAGTCAAACCCCTGGTAAATGAGTGAGGCTCAACAGTGGCTGCCGGTGCCGCCCCTCCTCCACCCTCGTGGAGGCAGCCACTACCCTGAATTCTGTGCTTCTCATTTTCTTGTTTTTAGCTATAGATTTATCACACACATATGCATCACTATGCAATATGTTGTATAGGTCTGCACGTTTTTAAACGTCATAAATGAAAGGGTATGGGGTGCATTTTTCTTTTCTTTTTGTTTTTGTTTTGTGTTTTTGAGACAAGGTCTCACTCTGTCGCCCAGGCTGGAGTGTAGTGGCATGGTCTTGGCTTACTGCAACTTCCGTCTTCCAGGTTCAATGGATCCTCCCACCTCAGCCTCCCAAGTAGCAGGGATTACAGGCAGACATGCACTACCAGGTGACATTAATTGCTTTGTATTTTTAGAGACAGGGTTTTATCATGTTGCCCAGGCTGGTCTTGAACTCCTGAGCTCAATGATCCACCCGCCTCAGCCTCCCAAAGTGCTGGGATTGCAGGCATAAGCCACAACGCTCAGCCTTTTTATAATTTAAAAAAAAAAAAAAAAAAAGCTCATTCAACATTATAACTGTTTTTTATAACATATTAAAAAAAAATTCAACATTATGAGATTCATTCACTGTTTTCATTGCTATATAGTGTGCACTATAACACAATCTTAAAATTCTCTTGTTGATAAACATTGGGCTATTTACTCTTTCCCACCCTCATTACAAACCTTATTGCTGAGAACATTCGTGTATATGTCTTGCGGTGCAAAAGTGGTTATACCAATTTACACACCTTTCAAAGGTTTATTCACTATGCAGCTTTCTTCTTTTGGGAATGCCTTTTCATGTCTTTTACCCCCTTTTTTTTTCCTACTGGGTGGTCATCTTTTCCTTATTAATTTTTAGAATTTCTTAATACATTCTGGAACCTAGGCCTTTGTCAAATGTATGTTATAAATATGTTTCCATCTGTGCCTTTTCTTCTCCCTCTATTTCAGGTATATTCTGATGAACAGAAATTCTCATCTAAGTTTCTCATTTAAGTTTCTAATCCATCTGTCATTGATTTTTTTGTGTGATATTAGCTATGAATATAATTTCATTTTTCCATATGAATAAAAATAGTCTAGGCCCCATTTTTCAATGAGGCCATCCTTTTCCTGCTGACTGATGGTTCTCTGTGACAGGCCCAATCCGCAGATATATGTGGATATGTTTCTGGCATCTCCTTGTTGTTTAATTAGCCAGTCTGCCCATCACTCTTTTAAAACCACACTGTCTTAATTACAACATCTTTCTGATAAGGTTCCATACATGGTAAAGCAAGTCTTCCTCCCAGGTTCTTCTCCTTCAGAACTGTTTTACTTTTGCCCCCTTCTTCCTATCCCCTTGCAATCCCATGCACATTTTAGAATTAGATTGCTAGGCTTAATGGAAAACCATTTTTAATATTTTAAAATGATATTGAGTCTTCCTACTCATGAGCATTGTATATAGTTCCATTTATTTAGGTCTTTTAAAATATATTTTAGCAAGGTTTCATAATTTTCCCTATTAAGGCACATTTTTATACTTATTCCTGAGCAACATTTTTAGTGCTTTTAAAAAATATATGTTTAAAATATATAAACTTTTAAGTTCAAGCTATTTAAGAAAAAATATTTGTGAATAAAATGATGTTTCCATTATAAGTCCACAAGTCACACTTTAATCTGGTAAGGTACAAAGTTAAATTAATTAAGTTTCTAAATTCAAACCAACCTTGAATTCCTAGTCACAGAGTATTTTTTCATACATTGCTAAATTTGGCTTGCCAAGATTTTGTTTCAAGATTTCTTTTATATCATACTGATAAATGAGACTGGTCTCTAATATTCTTTTCTTGTACTGTCCTTACCTTGTTTTTGGTGTCAGGTTCATACTAGCTTTATATAATTAGAGGTGGAACAATCACTATTTTTCTCTGGAAGATTCTGTGCAGTATTAGAAATGTCTGTATCTCAAATATCTGTCAGAACTTTTCCTTCCTTGACAGAAAAACCTTTAACTACTGATTAAATTTCTTTAGTGATCATTTGGCAAATATGGCTTTTTCTTTCTCCTGTGTCCATTTTTGCTTGAAAAAACTAGTTTCTCCAGTTGCTGGATGTAGTGTTCTCTATTTGTCTATTAGACCAAGCCTGTTCATTGTTTTTCAAATCTTCTACCTCCTAATTTCCCATCTTTCTCTCATTAACAGTTAATCTGTTAATTATTGAAAGAGATGTGTTAAAAATATCAACTATAATAATAAACTTTGTAGGTCTGCCTTTCTTAATTTTTTAAATTTTTTTGCTTCATATAATCTTATGTACAAGTTTACAAGTTTACAATTTTACAATTACTACACCTGCCTGATAAACTGGATCTTTTATCATTTATATAGCAACTATTTCTGGTAATGCTTTCTGCCTAAAATTGATTTTTTCCTGATATCAATGAAGCTATGCCAATTTTCCTTCAATTAGTGTTTGCTTCTAATCATTTTTATATCCTTTTATTTTCAAACTCTCTGTTTTTATTTTGGGGGATGTGTCTTGTAAACAACATATAACTGGACTTTGTTTTGTTATTTAGCATAACACTGTTTTCTATTAATTATTTGGTCCATTTGTATTTATATTGATTACAGGTATATTTATAGATATACCTGTATATCTATCTAGAAGGTAGATACATTTCTACCATCTTATTTTGTGCTTTTTGTCTTTTGAGACAGGGTCTTGCTCTGTCACCCAGGCTGGAGTGCAGTGGCACGATTATAGCTCAGTGCAGCCTCGATCTCTAGGGCTCAAGTGATCCTCCACCTCAGCCTCCTGAGTAGCTGGGACTACAGGTACATGCCGCCATTCCCAGTTAATTTAAAAAAAAAAAAAATTGTACAGATGGTATCTTACCATGTTGCCCAGGCTGGTGTCAAATTCCTGGGCTCAATTGATCCTCCAACCGCAGGCTCTCAAAGTGCTGGGATTATAGGCTTGAGCCACCACGCCTGTTTTGTCATGCTTTTGAAAATATTTCTCATTTTTTCTTTTCTTACTTTCTTTTGCACTGAATTTTTTGTCACTTCATGTTTCCCTCCACTGTTTTGCAAGTTAAAGACCGTATTTCTACTTTTCTCAGAGGTCATTCCAAATTTAACATCCACATTTTCTTTAGCATATTATAAAGTTAATATCTTCACCCTATGCTCAAATTTTCTTTGGAATGCTTCCTTTAGCATGTCAGTCCTTTATTCTGTGATCATTATCTTTCTGCGTCCAGTACATGAGGATGCAGTGAGGGTCTGCTGGTATATTATCAAATTTCCTTCAGAATCTCTAAGACTGAATTCATTCAAGACATATTTCTCAGTTCCCTAATTCTTTCTGTAACTGTCTTATCAGCTATTTGACACAAGTACTAAGTTTCTTGTTTTAAATTATTACGTCTCTGTTCTGGGAATTCTATTTGGTTCCTTATTAAATCTGTTTGATCATTTCTTAAAGATTCTTGTTTCTTAGTCATACTTTCAATGGCCTGTACTTTGTAGGCTATTGATTGACTTTCTTTAAGCACAATGATTTTACATTCTGTATCTAATAATTTTAAGATATATAATCTCTGTGGGTCTGATTATACTGTTTGTTTCTACTGACTCTGTTTATCTTGGCTTTCCATTCAGTTTTGTGATTTTTTGATTGGGAGTTTACATTCCTTGAAACTTTATAAGGATTCTGAAGCTTAAGTTCAGATGCATTCTTCCAGAGACTTGTGTTTTCATCTGTCAGCTCCTGTGGATATTATCAACTTGGAAGCTTTAAACTAAATTCTTGACCTGTTTTTTTGGGGACAGTCAGGTAGTGTAAATCTAACCCCAAATGTTGGCTGGTTTTTGGTTAGAAATTCTCATCGGAGACTATCCTTTCCTTCACCAAAAGCCAAAGCAAAAACAGCCAGTTTTCCCTATCTCCCTTAAGGAAGAGAGAAAGTTAGCTTACTTATATTGGTGTCACCTTCTCTGGGTCCCTTTTCTATACATGCTGTGGTCTTTGCTCCGAACTCCCCTTGCCTGGATCCCGAGCTTTGTCTCTTGTCCGCAAGCACGGTCTGCTAGAATGAAGTGCTAGGCCTCCAGGAACTGGCACATGCCCTGGGGGAGCTGCCACCTTCAGCATGTGCTTCTCTCTCTGGCTTTGGGCTTCCTACTACTTTTGACCTCTGATGAATTCTCTTATTTGTTGCCAACTCAGCAATGCTTTCAGAATTTTTTCTTAAACTTTAAGGAACATTGCTTAGTGTTTATGAAAAGTTTTTAAGGATATCTTATCTTACATATTGCTAGAAAATGCAACTTGAAATTACTTTTTAAAGGTATTTGGATATGAAGAGGAGAGACATGGAAGAAAAGCTAGAGCAGGACAGAGTCAACAGAATTTATAACTTTTTTTTTTTAAATTTGGGAGAACTTAGGTTTATAGGCTATGGGGAAGGAATAAAAAGGGAGGTAGAGGATAAACATGAAGAAAAAGAGGAGGATTAATTAATGGAGGAAAGTTTCAAGGGAAAAAAGGAGGCGGTCCAAAGGAAGACATAGATGAATGTGTTGGCTTTCAATAGGGTGTGGTGGTCCCCAAAAGTGTCCACATCCTAATCCCTGGACTCTGTAAATGTTTCTTTATATGGCAAAGGGGCTTTGCAGATGTGAGTAAGACTCTCCATAAGGGGAGAGTGTCCTTTATTACCTAGGTAGGCCCTGAATGTAACTAGTGTCCTTATAAGAGGGCGATTTGACTAAGAAGAGGAAACAGAAGCAGTGACTGAAGTGACACGCTTTGCCAATGAAGGAAGAGGGCTACAAGCCAAGGCATGCAGGCAGACTCTAGAAGCGGAAAAAGCCAAGGAAACAGATTCTCTCTCAGAGCTTTCAGAAGGAAACAGCCCTGCCGACACCTTGACTTTAGCACAGTGAAACTGACTTCAGACTTCTGGCTTCCAGAAGTGTAAGAGAATACATTTGTGCTGTTTTAAGTCGCTGCATGTGTGGCAATTCGTTACAGCAGCAATGGGAAAATAATTATCTAGGAGCTTAGAAATAGGCCCTTCTCCAATATATTCATCTGTAAACCAAATTTGGGTATGGTTATGCTTAAATTATAACTACTATCTTGTATGTATTAAAACATTCTTAATATTATCAATGTAAATGTAAATGAATTGCAATAGAAAAATACCCTCCTTTAACTCAAATATGTCAATGAAAAATCATAGTAATGCATATAAAATCAAGTGATGCATATCATCTAATTATGTTTAAGCAACAGATAGAAAAGGGTATTTAAATTGGCATAATGGTGACTTGAAGGCAAGCTGCAGTAATTTCAGCTGTTGCTTTTACTAATATTGTCAGTGAAGTTGTGAAATACCTTGCACCAAAATACAGTTATATATCGGACCAGAATACAGCAGAGTTAAGTAACTTGCTCAGTGTCACACAGTTATTAAGTGGCAGAACTCTTGGCTCCATAAATGTTTGTTGAATAAATACATGGTACCTTCAAGGTCCACTTAGCAAAAATTTGGATAGCAGTGTGAGGGGGAGGCATAAGGCCTCAAACAGTCCAGGACAGATCTCTGATAAGGTAAAATCATTTGGGTTTGTTGTAAACTTCTGGGTTTCCTTGTCTGGATCCCCGGTATTCAGCCCCCTGGTTGTTTTTGTTTTATCTTGTTTTCAGCATTTTCCCATTCCACCCTGATGCTTATCTCATTCTTACAGGGCAGTGATGTATCCAGGTACCTGGCTCTGCATCTTACCCTGGGGTATCACCAGCTTTACTTGCTTCTGTTTGGCTGTTGACACTCCTGTTAATGTTGTCTCAGGGTCTGGGTTGGCTATTCTTTGTTGGTGGTGCTGACTCCATGGTTATGAGACTTGTAGTGGTTTGGATCTGTGTCCCTGCCCAAATGTAATGTAATCCCCAATGTTGAGGAGGGGCGTGTGTGCTGGGAGATGACTGGATCATGAGGGCGGTTTCTCTGGCTCAACACCATCCCCCTTGATGCTGTCATTGCGATAGTGAGCTCTCTGCTCTCTGGTCATTTAAAAGCATGTGGCACCTCCCCCCAACCTTGCTCCTACTCAGGCCATGTGATGTGTGTGTTCCCTCTTTCCCTTCCACCATGATTGTACGCTTCCTGAGGCCTCCCCAGAAGCAGAAGCCTCATGCTTCCTGTACAGCGTACAGAACCCTGAGCCAATTAAACCTCTTCTTTTATACATAAATAACCCAGTCTCAGGTATTTCTTTACAGCAGTGCAAGAACTGATTAATAGAGGACCCAATAATTTAACAAAACAACAACAACATAAAATTTTCCAGAAAATAAACGTGATTGGGAAACAAGAAGAAACAAGTTGAGAGCCATAAAACTATTAATGACATAAACAGGTGCTACTTACGCAGGTGGACTATCACCACAATACTTTCCAATTCTTTCAGCATCATTGATTTCTCCGCCATTAAACACAGCCATATAATCATATCGGCAGTAGTTATCTCGCTCCACATCAAACTTCTCAAACTTTAATTCTATAAGCTTTAGAGAAAGCACAATAGAAGTGTCAAATATTAATAGCATTGTTGAATAACCTCAAATGGAATTCTTCCTCTCCCCAGATTTGGAGGATACTACAATTTTCCTTTGTAAAAAAAGTATGCATTATGTTTAAGTGCTTTTTGTTGCATATTTCTTTAGTTTAAAGAAAAAAAAAAAACTGTGGTATTCTTTTGCTTTTAATTGTAATCTTTCCAAAAGATCATCTCAAACTCAGATCAACTCTAGTTAGGATATTAAAGTTAAGAATTCTGTTCACTTACAGCTACAAAAGTATGGGAACATTATGTAATGCTAGCAACCTACTTTAAGACTATAATTGGTTTTGGAGATCTATTGTACAGCATGGTAACTATAGTCAACAATAATGTATAATAAACTTAAAAACTGCTGAGAGTACTTTTTTTTTTTTTTTTTTTTTTTTTTTTTTTGGAGACAGAGTTTCACTCTTATTGCCCAGGCTGGAGTGCAGTGGTATGATCTCAGCTCACTGCAACCTCTGCCTCCGGCTTCAAGCAATTATCCTGCCTCAGCCTCCTGAGTAGCTGGGATTACAGGCGCCCGCCACCACACTCGGCTAATTTTTATATTTTTAGTAGAGACAGGATTTCACCATGTTGGCCAGTCTGGTCTCGAACTCCTGACCTCAAGTAATCTGTCTGCCTCGGCCTCCCAAAGTGCTGGGATTACAGGCATGAGCCACCATGCCCAACCAAGAGTAAATCTTAAATGTTACCACCACCCTCCACACACAAACAAAAGAATAACTATTTGAGGTGGATATGTTAATTACTTTGATTGTGGTAATCATTTCACAATGTATACATATATCAAAATACAATGCTGCACACAGTAAATATATATAATTTTCACTTGTCAACTATACTCAATAAAGTTGCAGAAAAAAAGAAAAAGAGAAAAACAAGACTGTAATTGGATAATTGGATGTGTGTTGTAGTGGGAAAAGAGTCTATATACCCTAATAGAAGCTAATAGAAATAAAAAGTATTATCTAAGATGCTCCTTATATTAGTCTATGTCAGGGAGTAGTAGTGTGTGTGCATATATGTGTAGGAGGGTGAGCTGAGTGGATAGAGTTATTGCTCTTTTGAGGGAAGGAGACTGACATTTCTATCCAATGTAAAGGAGTCAAATTTTCAGGACCAATTATTAAGGGAAATGGAATTGACAGCAGTGTCTTCTTGAAGTATGTTTGAAATGTGTGATACCGTGCACAGCCTAATCAGGGTGTGGTTATTTTTGAAGAAGTTGCATAGGAGCACTGATCTACAAAGTCAGTGTTAGGTTTTTAGTATTTCTCAATTTTTTGCACTAGTACCAATAATAGTGTCCTAAATTATTCAAGTGAATAGGAAATTTTGATTAAATAGGCAATCAATCATTCCCCATACAAGCAGATGTTTAAAAGAACATTTCCAACATGTGAATGAAAAGAAATCTCACTGGATTTATTATTACCTACGACAGCTGGGCAGCAAGTGAGCAAGAACCCTCCTTGCTACTTCAGGGAAGATAAAGGGCATTAATTCCTATTAGCTAAAGAAGACTCACACACAGTACTCCAGCTGAAGATGATAATAGCAACAGCATCACAGATGGACACAAAGGTAATTTTGGCTTTGAACATAATTGCTGCATATCTTCATACTGAACTACCTTTTAAAAAGTCAGTGCCAGTGATAGGTGAATAATGCTTATTCATACTTAACGCGGCTTTAAATTGTATTAAAATATTTCCTCTTTGGGTCCAGTGATTTCTCACCACTTACTAATAAAATGCTTTCCAGGTTATTAAAAAAATTGGCGAACTTTTTCTACTTAGAAATTAGTCACAAAGGCTGGGCGTGGTGGCTCACGCCTGTAATCCCAGCACTTTGGGAGGCTGAGGTGGGCGGATGACGAGGTGAGAAGATCAAGACCATCCTGGCCAACACGGTGAAACCCCATCTCCAGTAAAAATACAAAAAATTAGCCGGGCGTGGTGGTGGGTGCCTGTAGTCCCAGCTACTCAGGAGGCTGAGGCAGGAGAATGGCATGAACCCGGGAAGCGGAGTCTGCAGTGAGAGGAGATCCGCGCCACTGCACTCCAGCCTAGGCGACAGAGCGAGACTCCGTCTCAAAATAAATAAATAAGTCACAAAAGTTTTTGCAGAGAAGATTTTAAAAAGTAAAGAAGAAAAAGAAAAGAACTATGGTAACAAATGAAGGTAAAGCAATTCTTTAATAGAAGAAAATTCCAATAAAATTCCTTCAGTAGAATAATTCCCTTGCATAGAAACTATTTAGGACTTAATTTTCCCATTATATTTCTCTCCTTTGAGAAACTGCCAGTGATTTCAAACACAATGATTAAGAACTCAATTGACTGAAGCCAAAAATCACATGAATAAAATAAAAATCAAACTTAAAATATAAATGATCAAAGGGAAGAACAATGGGAAAGAGATGCTTAACCATAATCTGCAAGTATAATTAAGTTGGAATTATTTGGTCAAATATATTTACAAATGTGACAGAGAAAATGATCAATACAATTTCAAGAAATACATAAAGGTTTAAATGTTTCAGAAACACAATTTTTAAAGTTACTTTAAACTATAAAACATTTGACAGACTTATAAAATCTTCCATTATTAAATAAATGGCCATATATTTCTTCTTAAAAATAAAACCAAGTTTTGGGATTATGATCAGTGTTTATATCTGTGCATATGTTCAAATCACTAACTTGCATGGTATATTAGCTTAAATAATTTTCTATGAAAAAAAGAAATATATGACAAATGGTATCTGTGCAAGCCATATGAAAGGTCAATTTAGAAAAGTTTTTTAAAAACAATATCATAATGTTTACCTCATAGTGTTTGGATTAAAGTCTATAGTGTTTCTAATAGTAATAATTTTTATAAAGTTATCTTTAATGGTCCACAAAGTAGATTTCATCTGTTTCTATGCTAAGCTCTTTCCTGCAATTAATATGTGAAAGTGGTTCCCAGAAAGGGTAAAAATTGTGTATGTAACCACAAATTAATAAATACTAGAAAAGTTGACCCTCTCTGTGGATTATTTTAGAACAATGAATAAAGCTTTTTGTGGGGAATCTGCACATATTTTATTTTAAATGACAACCAAAAACACCCTAAAGCAGACCAGCTTGTTTCTTTGAAGAGATAATGTGGCTTGTTTTTGCTGGCTTTGTTAAGGAAAAGCATCCACACTTTTTGATTTAGTGACTAGGATAACTATTACCAGGACATGATGGGTTTGTGATGTGAGCAAATGGTAACCTGAAATGTCCATGGACCCAGGGATTTTTATCCTCCCACAGTTAGTT
This sequence comes from Rhinopithecus roxellana, assembly GCF_007565055.1. Classification (NCBI taxonomy): domain Eukaryota; kingdom Metazoa; phylum Chordata; class Mammalia; order Primates; family Cercopithecidae; genus Rhinopithecus; species Rhinopithecus roxellana. Next base: position 114,677,475 of record NC_044549.1, on the reverse strand, counting down.
GCTGCTGCTTATAATATCCACTGCAGGGTTAAACAATCCTATGTGGCATTTGCTTACCATTTGTATTTTTAAAACTGTTTTGAAAATTGTCATTATATAGCAGGAAATTAAATCCATGACTTTGCAAGTCAAAAAATGCAAAGGCTAGGACGGGAGCGGTGGCTCACATCTGTAATCCCAGCACTTTGGGACGCCAAGGCAGGCGGATCACCTGAGGTCGGGAGTTCAAGACCAGCCTGACCAACATGGAGAAACCCCGTCTCTACTAAAAAAATACAAAATTAGCCAGGCGTGGTGGCACATGCCCGTAATCCCAGCTACTCATGAGGCTGAAGTGGGAGAATTACTTGAACCCAGGAGACGGAGGTTGCGGTGAGCTGAGATCGCACCATTGCACTCCAGCCTGGGCAACAAGAGCAAAACTCTGTCTCAATAAATAAATAAATAAATAAATAAATCTGGGGTTTTCGCATGAAGAAATACCTGTGTCCAGGAGCCTTCCTCTTCTTGTATCCCTTAGCTCTCGAATAGACCCCACAACCGGAGGCTCTCGAGAGTTCGTGGGCCCCTCCCACTGTCTGGGCAATTCACACATGCATGCTTTCTTTACACTTCCAGGGAATCTCACCTGATTCTTTGGGGCTACAATGTGCCACACACAAGTGACTCCTGCAGGGTAATCCCGGTCTGGCCAGTTGGGGGTTTTAAAAGAGCCGGAAGGTCTGTCAAGGCGTCCTCCACAATACTGATCCCCTTCAAGTATTAAACAAGGAAAAAAGCCCACAAGTTTACGTAGGTTACAGCAATACAACCATGTGAAGATTAGGAATGTGGGATCTTTAGTGAGAGTACAGTAAATAAAGGCAATGGCAGAAGCGCTTACATTTTCTCTTAAAAATATGGTTACATATATAACCCCCCAACACACACATCCGTTACCTGACATAGCATATCAACACAAGAGAGGGGAGAAGTGGACTCAGGGCCTCTTTTCTTTTTTTTTTTTTTTTCTTAGACAAGGAAGACAAAACATTTGAATTTGCACTCATTCAGAAAGCTTGTAGGCTCAAATAATCATAGAGATGTGAGGGTTCCTCAAGGCACTGGTATTTAGTAAATACCCAGGGACAAAATTTGAATTAGTTGATATAGACAGCTCTCATTACTAGAAAACTTTACATGTTATATATATATATATATATAACATGTAAATTATATTTATAAATATAAATATATATTTTTTAATAAGTTTTAAGAATAAATTTGGTTTGTAAAAATAATACATTTATAAATTTTCAGCAGTACAGGAAGGCATAAGGAAGAAAGTAAAAATCTACCCCCAAATCCCTAGTTTCAGCCACCGAAAACTAATCACATTTAATAGGTGACAAATAACATTTCAGGCATCTGTACTCATAGGTTGCACATGTACCTATAGGTTGGCAGAAATAATGTAAGAATTATTTTAATACGAAGTTCTAAATTTAATTTTACTGGAATGTAAATAACAAAAACTGAACTGAAACTAAAATAATTATAATTTAATGGAATATTTCTTTGACACAGAGTATAATAATTCTTAAACTTCTAAATTTAAGAAAATGTATTATAAAAATGGAGGTTGGAATAATTTCTAAATCTCCATTTAATGAAAAATTTCAAGTATATACAAAGTAAGTAGAATAATATAACATCCTCCTACATATCCATTACCCAGTTATAATAATTATCATTCTATTATTCTATCTATATTGTTACCCACTCCCCACCACCAGCTTGTTTTATTATTATTTTATAGGTTTTTGGGAGATAAATTCACATACTCTGAAATGAACAAATCTTAGCTGTACAAATTTGAAAAATGGATATACCTGTGTAAACCACACTCCTATGATGATACAGAATCCATTTCCCACTAAATTTGTGCATCCTTCCCCATCCTGCCAGTTCTCTATACTACTTTTCTGAAAAACTTCCCCGTAGATGAGTTTTTTTTTTTTTTTAATTATTATACTTTAAGTTCTAGGGTACATGTGCACAACGTGCAGGTTTGTTACATATGTATACATGTGCCATGTTGGTGTACTGCACCCATTAACTCATTATTTACATTAGGTATATCTCCTAATGCTATCCTTCCGCCCCCCTTCCCCACAATAGGACCCGGTGTGTGATGTTCCCCTTCCTGTGTCCAAGTGATCTCATTGTTCAATTCCCACCTATGAGTGAGAACATGCAGTATTTGGTTTTCTTTTCTTGCAATAGTTTACTGAGAATGATGGTTTCCAGCTGCATCAGATGAGTTTAATTTTACAGCTCCATGTAAATTTGTTCACCCATTCTCCTGCTGATGGGTTGTTTCTAGTCTGGGCTATTGTGAATGAAGCTGCTATGAACAGTTTTGTACACATTTTTTGTACATGTATCTTCATTTCTCTTATATAAATACCCAGGACTGCAACTGCTGGGCCAAGAGTAGATGTAAATATTTAATTTCATGAAAAACTACTGTAACTTTTCTCCAAGTGGCTGTATCATTTTACACCTCTCTGAGTAGGAACACTTTGGTTGCTTTACATCCTTGCTACCACTTGATGTTGTCAGTTTTTTAGCCAACATGGTGGGTAAGTAATGGCATCTCACTGTAATTTTAATTTGCATTTCCCTGATGACTAATGAGAGATACTGAGTAGTTTTGCATGCACTTATTGGCCATTCATATCTTCCTTTGTGAAGTGTCCCAAGTTTTGCCAATTTTTATACTTACTAGAATCTGTATCTTTTTATCATTGAGTTGTATGAGTTCTTTGTATATTCTGAATACAAGTTCTTCACCAGATATTTCTGTGAATATTTTCTCCCATTCCGTAGGTTGCCTATTCGTATTTGTAACCATGTCTTTTTATGAGCATTAGTTTTAATTTTAATGAAGTTTCATATTTTTCCTTTTACTTTCAACCAACTTGGTTTTTGTATTTGAAGTGCTTTCTTATAGACAACATAAAGCTGGGTCCGACTTTTCAACACATTCTAACAATAACTGTCTTCTAATCAGAGTATTTAGTAATTTACATTTAATATATTTATTGATCTTCTTGGATTTAATGTGCGATTTACTATTTTTTTCTATTTGTTTTACCTTTCTTTTATTCCATCTATTTTTCCTTCCAGCCTTCTTTGGGTTAGTTGGATAATTTTAGTATTCTATTTTAATCTTTTCGCTTTTAGTGATAACTCCTGCATTTTTAATGGGTTCTGTAGGGATTATAATATGAATGTTTAACTTATCAAAATTTACTCAGAGTTAATATTATACTTCTCCATGTGTTGTATAGGTATGTGCAACAGTGTAATTACATTTATGTGTCCATTCTTTGGTTGTCAAACATATCATATCACACACTATATATTCCACACCACAGTGCTAAGGTTTTTTTGTCTTGAACAGATACACATAAAGAAATTAAGAGAAGAGAAGAAAAAACATATGCCCTTTTATATTTACTATTTCCAATGACCTTCATTCCTTCTGTTACTTTCATTTTACCCTACAAGGTCATTTCCCTCAACCTGAGGATTTCTCTTCAATATTTCTACCAGTGCAAGTATAAAAATGTCTTTCAGAGATTTGTAGTGTTAATCCGAAAATGTCTTTATTTTACTTACATTCTTGAAGGCTGGCTATAGAATAGTGGTTGACAGTTTTATTCCAGCGCTTTAAAAATACTATGACAGGCCAGGGGCAGTGGCTCACACCTGTAATCCTAACACTTTGGGAGGCCGAGGTGGGCAGATCACCTGAGGTCAGGAGTTCGAAACCAGCCTGGCCAACATGGTGAAACCCCGTCTCTACCAAAAATAGAAAAATTAGCCAGCCGTGGTGGCACATGCCTTTAATCCCAGCTGCTTGAGAGACTGAAGCACAAGAATCACTTGAACCTGGGAGGTGGAGGTTGCAGTGAGCTGAGATCACGCCACTGTACTCTAGCCAGGGCAACAATAGTGAAACTCAGTCTCAAAAAAAAACAAAAAAAAAAAAAAAAAAAAAAAAAAAACAAAAGACACTATGACACTGCCTTCTGGCTTCCAATGTTTCTGATGAAATGGAAGCCATCATTCTTATAACTGTTCTTCTGTATGTAATTTAGTTTCATCTGATTGATTTCTTTTTTTTTTTTTTTTTTTTTTTTTTTTTTGAGGCAGAGTCTCACTCTGTCGCCCAGGCTGGAGTGCAGTGGCGGGATCTCAGCTCACTGCAAGCTCCGCCTCCCGGGTTTACGCCATTCTCCTGCCTCAGCCTCCCGAGTAGCTGGGACTACAGGCGCCCGCCACTTCGCCCGGCTAGTTTTTGTATTTTTAGTAGAGACGGGGTTTCACCATGTTAGCCAGGATGGTCTCGATCTCCTGACCTCGTGATCCACCCGTCTCGGCCTCCCAAAGTGCTGGGATTACAGGCTTGAGCCACCGCGCCCGGCCCATCTGATTGATTTCAAGATTTTCTCTTTGTCTTTAAATTTCTGCAATTTAATTATAATGTGCATAGGTGCATGGGTGGTGCTTTATTTTTATTTGTCCTGTGGAGTGTGTTGATGCTCTTGACTCTATTTTTTTTATTTTATTTATTTATTTTTTAGACGGATTCTTGCTCTGTTGCCTGGGCTGGAGTACAGTGGCGCAATCTCGGCTCCCTGCAACCTCCGCCTCCCGGGTTCAAGCGATTCTCCTGCCTCGGCCTCCCAAGTAGCTGGGATTACAGGAGCACGCGACCATGCCTGGCTTTTTTTTTAGTATTTTTTAGCAGAGACGGGGTTTCACCATGTTGGCCAGGCTGGTCTTGAACTCCTGATCTCAGGTGTTCTGCCTGCCTTGGCTTCCCAAAGTGCTGGGATTACAGACATGAGCCACCGTGCCCCGCCCCTCGTGACTCTGTAAGTTGATGTTCTCCACTGTATTTGAGCAGAGTCAAGTCATTATGTCTTTTTTTTTTTTTTTTTTTACTTTATTATCACTTTCTTCTTCTGGGACAAAAATTACAGATGTTAGACCACTTGATATTGTCTCACTGGTTTCTCAAACTCTTTTTCTTCAATCTTTTTCCTTTTTCTTTAGATTGAGTGATTTGTATTTAAGTTCACTGACTCTTTTTTTCTGCCATCTCCAATCTACTTGTGAGCACAACAGGTACATTTTAAAATTTCCGATCCTGTTTCCTTTATCTCTAGAATTACTTCATTTTTTAATAGTCCCTGTTTCTCTTCTGAGATTCTCAATTTATTTATTATGCACATATTTCCCTTTATAAATCCTGAAACAAACTTGTAATAGCAGCTTTAAAGTACTTGTTTGCTAATTGCAACATCTGAGTTACCTTGGGATCAGTTCTTATTGACTGCGTTTGTCCTTGAATAGGGACACACGTTTCCTGTTTCATTACATAACTATAGACTGGACATTATGCATGATACATTATACTCTAGATTCTGTTGTGTTCTGATAAAAATGATTTTGTTTTAGCAGGCATTTAACTTGGCTAGACTCAAAATCTGTTTCCCTGGCAGCAGGCAGCAGCTGTAATCTCTCTTCAGTTCTTTCATTTTTCAGCTGATGCTTTTGTGCCAGGCCAACTGGGCTCTCCTCCACACATGTAGAGTTTAGCTGTCAAAGATTTCAGTAGATTTTATATGAATATTTTGCGCCTCAATTCTGTAGCACCCTGCCTGGATTTCTTCCCCAAAATTCTGGCTACTCTTTCAGCCCCAGATTCTGTCCTCTGACCTTTCAAGAAAAATGCGGCACTACAGTCCAATCCAAAAGCAGATTATGGACTGCTCTTTGGCTGAAAACATACAAATATTGCCCACTGCAGTGATCTTTCAAAAGCAGAGATTTCTACCCTTAGGAGACATGTACTAACATGAAAATATCCTAAGACCTAGCGTTAAGTAAAAAGAAAAGGCTGTAAAATAATATGAATGTATGTCTCCATATAAATAAGCATATGTGTGTGTGTATATATATATATATATACATATTTGTTGTTGAGACAGGGTCTCACTCTGCCACCCAGGCTGCAGCACAGTGGCACGATCACGGCTCACTGCAGCTGTGACGTCCCTGAGCTCAGGTGATTCTCCTACCTCAGCCTCCCGAGTAGCTGGGACAACAGGTTGTGTGCTACCACACCCAGATAATTTTTGTATTTTTTGTAAAGATGAGGTTTCACCATTTTGCCCAGGCTGGTCTTGAACTCCTGAGCTCAAGAGACCCATCTGCCCTTGGTCCCCCAGTGTTGGGATTACAGACGTGAGTCACCACGCCTGGCCTCCACTTTTATTTTTTAAAAGCTATTGTATAAGCACTGAAATAAAAGTAAGCACACATAGAAAGGTATGGGAACCACTGGCCATGGCTGTTTCTGGAGAAGGGACTATGGAGTGGTGTAGGGGTGTGTTTGTATATTTGCATGTGTGCTTATGTATGCAAGCTCCACATTTTTACTCTATGAATTTCTATATTTGATTTTTTACAAGAATGCATGTGGACTTAAAAGGCTGATTTCTTTTTTTATTGGTCTTGTCATGGTTTGAGGGCATTCACTAGCTCTTTGAGAACTACTCTTAAGCTTTAAAGGAGTAAATAAATATCAAGTGCCAAGAACAGTAAACCAACATTACTGTTGTTACTGCCATTATGTGGAAACAGTACCTCTTTCGTTTGGTTCAGCAGCGGAGAACATGGCCATGAAGCCATTGCCAGCAGTGTTGGTGTCAGAAATCATCTGCACCATCATCTTGTTGCTACTGGACACAAGGGCTCCAGGCCGGAAAGTGCCACAGAAGCGGCCAATACGCTGGCCATTGGCGTGGCCATTGTACACATCCACAAAGTCATAGCGGCACAGGTTGTCACTCTCAAGGTCTATGAATCGGAAATTAAGAACGACTACTTTTCCTTCGGGAACCTGCCAAGAAAAGGGCCAATTAGAAAACTGTCATGAAAACAATGTCTGAGGCTTTGACATCTAGTCACTTACTTCAGTGTGTAGATTAAAGTATAACATCCAAGATAATGCTTTTTCCTCTCTCACATATGAACCAACCCAAGGGAAGTTTTCTAGCATATTGCATTCCTAAAAAATTTAAGTACTTATTTTCTTTTGACAAATTCCACAATTCTCCAGGATTCACAATCTTATTCCTTAAGAACTTACCTCAACAAAGTTGCAAAATATTAGATCAGTCTTATTAATGGATGAGTCATTGCGTAGAAAGAATACCAGTCCTGACTGGACCTTAGCATATATCTGCATATTCTAAAACACCATGGCACTTAGAGATATTGCTTAGCAAAGAAACATTTTTAAATATCATTTCTTACAAATAATACAGTAGAACACACTCAATGTCTGTGTATAGAATGTTTCTATGAAGTTCAAAATAAAGAATTTATTTGGCAATTGTGTAGTTAATTTACAGGTAATTCACTTTGGGTCCTGAAACATCCAGATGAACTAACTATACTGAATAAACGAACTGAGTAATTGCTGAATCATCTCTTCTGAATGTCATTGAGTTTTGTGTTCACTTGTTTTCCAGGTGAAGACTTTATATGTCAGGAAGCCTTGAAACACAAGGCACTAATGAAGAAAAAGATAAGCTTTCATTTTCTCATATTTTATTCGTCATAATTTCCCCATAAAATTCTTAATGATGGTTCCTTCCTTATTCCCTGAGTAGGTAGAAAAAAATGGCTATAAAAGCATTTGGTAGGATTCTCAGATTACAAAAGCCCCATTTCTTTCCCGGTTCACACCACCTTTTAATATTTTCATTCAAGTTGTTCAGTCATAAAGTCTTGATCATAATTGTTTTACTCCTTTAATCAGCTGAGGTCTCCACTTAATAGTGGAGAATTCCATTCTGTAAAAACTTACATATAACAAAACTCAGTGATTAAAAAAACCAAACTGAAAAATCTAAACACACACAATCAAAAGTGGTTGGTTTATGTTCATCTTAATTAACTATTTCAGACTCAAGGGTCAATAGATGCTTTGACATCAATGCGGCTTCCCCATGTTGGTAAGTACAGTGCCATACATTTTATTTTCCTACGGTAAGATGAAGTGTTTTTAGTGCTATTTAATTTTTGTGTCAAACACATCTACACACCTCATGGTAGAAACTGTAATGGCGTAGTCCCCAAAAGAGATACGTTTGGCTTTGCCATGGTTGCATTCTAATTCCTAGAAGCTTATCTCAGTGGTGTGAATATCAGAGTTCCAAAGAACGTACACCAGCTTAAGAAGCTAATAGCATAAAGAACAATTTAAATTTTAAACACTATCACCAAGATATCTCTTGTAGAACTTCCTGTCTTTTGCTTTATTGTTTTGCGTACAACCTCTATTTGTACAATGATCAGAAAGTTATCAAAATATGATGCCACATCTGTAATCTTAAATATAAGCAGGTTCTCTATGAATCACTGAAAAAGTCCCAGCCATGAAAAGAATCTCAAACTAATTTGTTTTTTTCTTGCATGAACAGTGACTATTTGTGTAAATGTATAGTGGCTTAAGTAACTCAAAGCTATGAAACTTGGTGAAGTCACTCCCAGAGTGAATGTGGACAGAAAAAAAGGAAGAGGTCTAAGTATAGAGGCCTGGAACACTCCAATGTCATCAAATCCGTGAAGAGGTCAAACCACAATAGAGACTGAGTCAGCAAGTAGAAGGCAACCAAAGTGTGTGGCGTCTGGAAGCCAGGCGAAGAGAGTACGTCAAGGAGGAATGAATGGGCAACTGAGTTAAGCACTGCTGCTGAGAAAGACCAGCAGATTGAGCAACACAGAAGTTTATCAACCAGAAGTCACTGGTAATGCTGACAAAGCTGTTTTGGTGGCACCATGGGGAGAAAACTGTATAAAAGAAGGATCATGAGAAAATGGGGTGAGAGGAAATGGTGACAATAAATATAGACAAGCTTTTGGAGGAGTTTTGCTGTAAAGATGAACAGAGTAATATGGGGATAGCTGGAAGGGGATATGGGGTCTAGGCAGGGTTTTTGCAATGGGTGCATCCTAAGGCATGTTTGCATGCTGATGGGAAGGATTCTGTAGAGAGGGCAAAACTGATGAAGCAAAAGAGAGGGAGGATTGCTTAAGAGATGTCCTTGAGCAGGCAAAGAGGGATCTGATCTATAGAAGGAACAGCTGTGGAGTTGGCCTTAATAGGACAGTTTTGCCCAGTGAGAGGAGGGAAGGCAGATGTAGGTAGGTCAGTAAATGAGGTGGTGAAAGCATATAGAATTTTTTTTCTGGATTGCTTTCTTAGTGAAATAGAAAATAAGGTCACCAGCAGCAAATGTGGAAGAGAGAGGAACTACTAGGAATCTGATAACAGAAGAGAAAGTGAGGAAATGGATTAAGGAAATGCAGCAGGAGTACCAGGACTGCTGGGGGCCCACTTCAAGTAAATGAATTAAAATTAAGACCTCTCTGCAAGGTGGAGGTATTAGTTTTTGTTTGTTCATGGTCTTCTTCCCCAGCCACATTCAGCTCCATGGGCGGAGGTACAGGGCAGGTGGAGAGTTGGATACAAGCAGTAGGAGAGAGTGGTGAGCTTTGCCAAGTGAGGATATGGCGGGAGAGAGGGACAAGGGAGTTGAAGACATAGGCAAGAGAGTGACCCTAATGACGTGTCATGCAATCCACACTGGGTTAGGATGGAAATCAGGACCCAGTGGGGGTGAGGACAGTAACAGCCAAGACTGTGGTGGAGTAAGGACAAAATAAGGAGGTGGGAGGCTGAGGAATTATGGAGGATACGTTCTTTGGCGGAGAGGAGGTTAAAGACCTGAGAAGATCACCCATATAGATACTGAAATTATAGTGGATTAGGACAAGGAAGAGTGCTGAAGACAGTGACAGTGAACCAGAAGTCAAAATTTGCAAGAAGTGAGGAAGACTGTCCTGGAGGCTTTAGACGATTTCAACGAGGAGAGGAACAGGGAGATATAATCATGTTTCATTGGCAGGTTCTTAGTCCTCTGACACTATTTAGACAATTCTGTCGACTTTCTCCTGTAGACAGGTGTTGAAATTAACTACAGGACTTGGATGCTCATTCTCAATAAAATAAATTATTTGTTCCGAAAAGTTTTGTACCTGTTCCCATGGCAATGAAAATTTGAGAATGAGACACAGATATTACATCAATGCAATTTTGAACACACGCTGACCCGAACAACCCCAGCAAAGTTTCTTTTGAAAGAAGGATGCAGAGGTAATCTGTACCCGTGTGAGTCTCCTATAACCAGAGACAAATGTCATCTTGCACTGAAGGCCAGAGAGAAATTCTGTTGCAAATGAGATGCATACTGCTGTGAGCCTTTTCAGTATAACACAACATCTGTTCTTCATTTTTATATGAGTGATCAAGATTGTCTGATGCCCTCTGAAGCAAGCTTTGATAAGAGCTCCTGATTGTCATTCTAAAGGACTTTAGAAAGAATATTCTCTGAAGATGGCCTTTCCACTTGGAGAATCTACAGTTCGTATCCTTGAATTTTCTTTGTTAAGAATAGCAAAAAAAAAAAAAAACCAGAAAGATACACAGAATAATGTAACACCTGGATACCAAACACGAAATTGACTTTTGTTAACATTTTGTTAATATATTTTTAAAGTCTCCTTTAATGAAGTAAATAAAACATTTCAGATAAAAATAAGATTTCCTTTGTCTTCATCCCAGGCCCCATTTCCTCCTCCTTCCTCAGAAGCAACCACTGTTACAAATTTAGTGGGTTTCCTTCCATGCTGATCAAAATATTTGTGTATGTGTGTGTGTGTATATTTTTATATATATATGTATGAGTATATATACATACACACACATAAATATGTGTATCTATACACACAAATATTTATGTATACATTATGTATACATGCTTGTAATCTTAATACTTTGGGAGGCCAAGGCAGGAGGATCGCTTGAGTCCAGGAGTTCAAGACCAGTGTGGGCAACGTAGGGACATCGTGTCTCTACCAAAAATTTAAAAATTTAGCTGGATGTGGTGGTGCATGCCTGTAGTCCCAGCTACTTAGGAGGCTGAAGTGTGAGGAGTACTTGAGCCTGGGACATCAAAGCTGCAGTGAGCCATGATCACACCACTGCACTCTAGCCTAGAGGACAGAGAGACCCTGTTTAAAAAAAAAAAGAAAATGGGATAATGTTGTACATGTAACTCCACAACCTGGGCATCCTTGAATTTTCTGGCTGAGGAAGAAAAGAAGGAAAAATAAAAATACATAGGACCTTCACAAGCTATTCCTTCCACCTGGAACATGTTCCCACTTCTGCCTTTCTCTCACTCATGCTTAGGGTCTCAGTTTCAAGGTCACTTCCTCCTGGAGACTTGACTAGACACCCCCAAACCCCAAGGTGGGCTCTGTCCAATTAGCAGTGCACCCCTCAGGTCTGTGAGCACAGGAAGGCTCAGCCCACTCACTCACTGTATGTTATAAAGCTCAACCTCGAGAAGGCAAGGATCCTTCCTGCCTTGTTCACTGTTGCATCACCAGGATCTGACATGGCCCCAAGTTGAAGCTTAACATTAAAAATATTTGTTAAATGAATAACCCATTAGGTACTCAATGAATCACTGGCTTCCTTGCACAAATCACAGACAATATACCTACTGCTGGCTCTACCTCTTTCATTCTAATATATCCTACCTTGCCTGGGAGCGGAGCTCCAAAAGGCCACCCTCTTTTCTAAGCCATTCTTTGCAAAAAGAAGATGAATATCTTTTTGGAAACTTTATATTTCAAATCTCCTGTAAATGCTAACACTTAATGCAGAAATTCAAGGTGCTTTTTTGGTGGCAATTAGATGAAGCTACTGTTTTGTGAGATTATATTGACTTGGGTATTCATTATCTGCCTGCAGAAAAACAATTTGATGTTTGTGTTTTTTCCTATCAACAGCAAAGTCCTGTGTGGGCCAAAACCTAGAGCTTCCACAGTGACCTCAACTCACCCCACAGCTCCTGGGATGTCCTCACTGTCACAGGCAAACATGCCAAGGCTCTCGATGCCAGGGCTCCTGCCAGAGGACAGAGGAACTGCATTTTAAGCTGATGGTTTGCATTTTTAGGACACTGCGAGCGAAATGAAAATAGGAGGCCAGCTTCTTCTGTGTGGAGGAGTGCGTTTCTGCAGGAATGGGAATGCTCCTTCGTGTCTGCAGCTTTTCCTCCCCAAACACATCATTTACTACTTGGATCACAAAGAACTGTGTTTGCAGCACATGTGATTTTTTTTAAGCCATCATTCTAATCTTCTACAATTTCCCTCTTCCACAAACGTTCCTTTGGGAACGTGCATTCTAAAATGCAAACCACAGTTTATCTACGTAAAGCTCAAGGCACAGCCACTCAGTGTCACCTCTCTCATGTACCTCCAAAGGTATTCCAGAAAGATCTATAGACAAGTTATGTACAAATATTTGGCGATCTTTCTAGAGGGGGATAAATCAGAAGCTTACAAGATCTTATTCATCTATATTCTAGGTATATTTCAATGCTACTTTTTTAAAGGTAAATCTCATACACGTTTAAAAAATAAAACATTTTGATTAGCAGAAATAATGTGATGTTTTGAACATTTTCTTTTGTTTTTGGGGATTTCACCAAAAAAACTTTACCCCGGATGTCTAGAAGGAGCGTGGAAACTCCCATCCACCTTGAGCCCAGCATGAAGACACCAGTGGAGATAACCGCTGAAAACCACCCAAAACTTTCCCGCTGCACTTTAGAATAAAATCTTCACCTTGATTATAGTTCACACTCTTAGTGAACATCAGGTGCCAGGTATTTTTCTATGTACTATATACGTATCATTTCATTTAATCCCTTACAGCAACCCTATGAAGTTGATATTATTATTAGCCCAACTTTACAGTTTACAGGTGAGGAAACTGAGGCACAGAGAGGTTAAAACACTGCATGATATATCCCCTTATCTCTCATCTTTCTCCTTCAAGCAACAACTTGGCTGTCATGCCACTTTTCTGTTCAAGGAGCCCTCCAAGCTGGCTTCTACCTAAGGGCCTTTGCACAGCCTGGTCCTCTGCCTGGCACAGCCTTCTTCCTGATATTCACGGGTCTGACTCCACCTCATCATCATCTAGGTCAGCGCAAGAGTCACCGTTTCAGAGAAGCCTATCCTGAGCATCCCTAGTCACTTAGATCACACAGCCCTCTTATTTCTTCACAGATTATTTATCATCTGTCTCACCATCAGAATGTAAGCTACAGAGAACAGTTCGTCTGTGGGTCTACAGTTTGTCCAATGCTTGGCTACCATAGGTGCTCAGAAAATATTCACTGAATAAATGACTGGGATCCTTATAATCTTATAAAAAAAAAAAACAGTGCAGGCCATTACTCCTCTTACTAGCACATACCTTTATATAACAATGTAAACTCAACAAGCACAGGGCAAGCATCATTAAGATCCTTATGGGGAGGAAGAAATGGCTGAGAGCGGTTATGATGACTTGCCTAAGGCCACCCAGAAAGTCAATGGCAGAACTCAGGTCACCTGACTTCCACCTTGCTGTGTTTTTCCATGACCTGACTGTGGCAGAGGCTGAGGAGATGCTCCCAAACCTTGTTTCTTCTCAGGTCACACATGGAGTCGACATTTCCCAGCCTCCCTTGCAGTTAAGTTGGCGCCATGAGTCTGGGTCCTGGTCAATGGAATGTGGATGGAAGTGATGTACCCATTCCCTCCAGCCCTAGCCATAATACACCCCGTGTAATCCTTTTGGAGTTCTCTTTTCACTCTAAGGAGGGGATTCAGTAGAAGAAACGTGGAGGTGCTAGAAGGCAACAGAGCCACCCAAGAAGGAGTCAGTGCTTAAAAGAGAGCTGCCCAGAACAGCTCTCCCACTGCACTGGACTGTGAAGGGAGCAAGAAACAGCCATTTGTTGGGTTAGGCCACTGAGACTGGGAGCTTGTTTGTTAGAGCCGTTTTGCACTTTGTGTTAATTACCCTGATTATCACAAGAAGAGAAAACCAAACACCGCATGTTCTCACTCATAGGTGGGAACTGAACAATGAGATCACTTGGACTCGGGAAGGGGAACATCACACACTGGGGCATATCATGGGGAGGGGGGAGGGGGGAGGGATTGCATTGGGGAGTTATACATGATATAAATGATGAATTGATGGGTGCTGACGAGTTGATGGGTGCAGCACACCAACATGGCACAAATATACATATGTAACAAACCTGCACGTTATGCACATGTACCCTAGAACTTAAAGTATAATAAAAAATAAAAATTAAAAAATAAAAAAATAAAAAAAAAAAATGGATAGTGACATTCACCAGGTGTCCTTACCCAGCACCTCTGTGGCCGGTAACTGTATAGACACCCTTGTTGTTTGGGGTGCCTATAGGCTCCCTAGGAATCAACAGTGTGACGTGGCCACCAAGGAAGCCCACACAGGCTGTGTGAATAGTAAGAGAGGTACCAGCTTTGCCTAACTGTAGACTGCTTGGAGTACCATGGGCTGAATTCAGGTCAAAGCACCTCACTTTTGAGTAGACACAGATGATCTGGAGCAACCACAAAGGTGAGAAAATTCAGAATCATCGAGGCACATGCTGTAATTTCCATGGCCGCTGCAAAAGTGTAACTAGCCCGTTATCACCTTTGAGTTATCACCCCTGAGTCCTTTATCTGTGGCTGGTCAGCTGGGGTGACAGGCAATCAGCAGCCACTAGTACTTCTTGAGCTGAATGAAGACTTGGCTACAAAACAAACAAGAGACAGGACTTCAGGTTATGCTTCTTGTGCAAATGCTGCCTAAGCATGAAGAAGTCAGAAAGGTCCCGGCTGGGCCAGGCCCTGCCCTTCGGCACTGGGAGGGTGTTGAGACTCAAGTCTGCCAAGTGGAAAGGCAAATGGGAAAAATGTGAAGGAACAACAAAGCAGAACCCAGAGAAGCAGGAAGGCTAAGGCAGATGCAGCAGGATGAGGAGACAGGCAATCGTGCCAAGAGCTGCCACCTTAGGTTTTGGTTGGGAAAGAGACAACGTTGAAAACGAAGAGTATTCATTTTCACATACATTTGTCTTGCAGTTTTCCTTTGGCCAATGATACCCTGAGATCCTACTGTGGACATTAGTGGCGGCAAATCTTCTAGTAAGTTATACATTCCTCATCCATGTTCTTGAGAAAACTGGAAATTCACTACTCAGTTTTTCTCTAAACAGGAGCCTTTTTTGTTTTAGCCATTTGCTCCTGAAAGGGTTTACAGCAAAGAAACTTTTTAAAAGCATTACCAAATGATAAGATAAAGAGCTGTAGATAACACACCAAGCAATAAATTTCAAAAATACTCTAGGCAAGAGCATCCAGGATATTCTATATACTCTGTAGTAAGAGTCCCCATTTCCCAATCTATCGTACATGTGCAGTGAACCCGTACTTTCCCATGCTTCCCACTGAACCAGCTGGTGCGAGCCTGGTGCTTCGGGCACCTTACCAGGCCTGGCATCAATCACAGCACTGGCACCTCCCATGGCTGCAAGGAGCAGCAGCAGCAAATGCTCAGCCCTCCACAACCCGAGACTGGAAGGAGTAGCAGTATCTAGTGGCTAAAGCCCAAGCTGTTTCATGTGATTAGTGTGCGCCCCGTCTGCTGTCCTTGAAAGGTGTTAGTTGTGCTGGGAAAGGAGAGACAGGTTATCACTGGTTGTCTTTCGCATTTGCCATGTGTTGAAGGAGAACTCTGGGCACTGCATATGTGTGTGAAACACTTCTAGGCAAGACCACGGTAAAAGGTGCAAGTACTAAGTGAGGCTCTACCAAACCCATCCTAGATTATTTTAAAGCAACTATTAAGAGTAATATTTCTAAAGTCCTTTAAATGACTATAAAAAAGGGAAAAAAGGTAATACTTATTTTAAAACAATGAAAAATCCGTGACAAATGGTAAATCATATGAGATGCCCTGGATGACAAGTACACTTCAGAACTGTCCAGGACAAATGTGGACACAGGGCCACCCTGGCCTTAGAACCTCTAGGCCTCTCCTCTAATGTTTGAAGCTGCCCCATTGAATTCCCAACAACCACAGGTTGAATGAATGAATAGCTGTTGAATGAATAAAAGAATGAAAGAACAACAGAGGGGCTTCCTATTACCTGCAGAATGAAGTCCAAACTCCTTAGAATCATAGGGTACGAGGCCCACCCCAGGCTGACATTCTGGCCTCATCTACCACCCAGCCCTTTGTCTTGGGATCATTCTGTCCATCCTCAAACACACCTGGCCCCTTTCCTTTCCCACCTCTGTGAGGTCGTATGTAAATTCCCTGCATGGAATATTCTTTCTTCCCTTCTCAGACTATTAACTTCCGCTCCAATTTCAAAGTTGGGGCCAAATACACCTTCTCCAGGAACTCATCCTCTCCCACCCAATTCCTAGACCTGGGGGGATGTTATCTTCCCTCTTTCACTTCCCAGAGTCCACTGTTCCCTCTCCCGCTTCAGTACCTCCTCAGCATCCACAGGTCTCGCAGGTGTCTGCGGTGTGCATCTGGTCCTGCAGCGGACTGTGAACCTTGCACAGACAGGAATGTTCTAGTCATCTGTGTCTGAGTAATTGAACCCATACGCCCTGGCAGCCGGCATCCCAAAAGCACAATGAAGGTGAAGATGGAGATAGATAAAAGTTTCCTATCTTCATATATTTTGGTCTCAGATCTGTGAATAGTTTTGGGATTTTCTTTGCTATTTATTTGTTTTGCAAATCAACAAATATTCATCAAATACCAGCTGCTGGCACAGCAACATATACACACACACATACATATATATGTGCGTGCATGTGTGTGTGTATCAAACTAGGATAAAACATAAACTCCAAGGGTTCATGTGACCCAGAACCTGGCAGTGCCTCCCTGGGGGATGTGGGGGGTCCCACTAAGACATGTGAGAGATGGCACCAACAGTTTGTTCATATGCCTGTTCTAAGCAGTCTGCTTTGTTATATTCCCTCAACCCATGTATAAAGGTTTGTGTGTGTGTGTGTGTGTATGTGTGAGAGACACAGACAGGGTCTTGCTCCGTCACCCAGCCAATTTCTTTATACCTTTGAAAACTGAAACAAAGTACTTAAGCCATTTTAGGGCATTCTTTCAATTCTCCAGAAGTTGTCAACATAAATTAATCCAGAAGACAGACATGACAGGTGGAGATTCCTGGAGAAAAAGCATCCGTAGGCTAAACCACTAGTACATATTGTCTGGCAGATAGTCTTAAAGGTAACAGACATAAAAGCTGGGGGAGACTTTTGCCATTATAGCTAGGGGCCTTTTTGTCATACAACACCTTTTTTTTTTTTTTTTTTTTTTTTTTTTTTTGAGACAGTCTGGCTCTGTTGCCCAGGCTGGAGCGCAGTGGCACGATCTCAGCTCACTGCAACCTCCTCCTCCCAGGTTCAAGTGATTCTCCTGCCTCAGCCTCCCAAGTAGCTGGGACTACCTACAGGCACCCACTATCACGACCAGCTAACTTTTGTATTTTTATTGGAAACGGGGTTTCACCATATTGGTCAGGCTGGTCTTGAACTCCTGACCGCAGGTGATTTCCCACCCCCTTGCCTCAGCCTCACAAAGTGCTGGTATTACAGGCATGAGCCACCATACTTGGCCCATGTTTTCTTCTCAATGACACATGAATATATATTTTTTTTCAAAAATGTTTATAGGACAGAACTGACTTCTATGCAATAATCTAAGAAACAAATCTGAAATATTTTCAAGAAAATATCTCCATAAACTGGAATTTCATCTGATAAATCTTTTATTGGTCAGGAACACAAAATTATACTAATTTTTTCTTCTTTCTTTTTTTTTTTTTTTTTGAGATGGAGTCTTTCTGTGTCTTTCAGGCTGGAGTGGAGTGCAGTGGCGTGATATCAGCTCACTGCAACTTCTGCCTCCCGGATTCAAGTGATTCCCCTGCCTCAGCCTCTTAAGTAGCTGGGACTACACGCACGCGCCACCACGCCCAGCTAAGTTTTTGTATTTTTAGTGGAAACAGAGTTTCACCATGTTGGCCAGGGTGCTCTGATCCACCCGTCTTGGCCTCCCAAAGTGCTGGGATTACAGGCATGAGCCACTGCACCCAGCTATACTAATATTTTATTAGGAATGAAACAAAAAGCCCTTCCCTTCTAGAATAAGAGAAATCAGAGTAAAGAAGCAAGCACATTTAAAACAGAACAGATGTATATGTGAGTATCGAATGTTCTCTTAAATGAGTAAAAGACAGGCTTTAAATGGTAGCATTAAATTGCTACGAGAGAACTAAAATTGTTTTCACATCCAGTTCTTATTAAAAAGTATGTCCTTAGCTTACAATATAAAAGTATGTCCATAGTTTATAACAGCAATGGGAAATAAGTCCTTGCCCTCTTCCTGCCCCTGACAGCCACTCCTCAGAAGCAACCAGTGTAATTCTTTCAGACATTTTGCCTGAAATTTATTTCCTTGTTGCTTCATATATTACATGCTTATGCTGCTACTTCTTGATTTAGCCCTTTTAAACTTTACCTCTTTACTTTCTGTTATTCCCCCCATTCCTCTGTCAAAAGTTCTGGTTAAATCCATATTCAAGATTTTCATGACTACGCCCACATGAATATTAAATTTTTCACTGCTCGGCTAATTTTTTTTTTCATTTTTCCTAAAGCTAATAATTGCCTTTTTGTTGTTGTTGTTGTTTTGTTTGAGATGGAGTTTCGCCCTTGTTGCCCAGGCTGGAGTGCAATGGCACAATCTCGGCTCATTGCAACCTCCGCCTCCCAGGCTCAATCTATTCTCTTGCTTCAGCCCCCCAAGTAGCTGGGATTACAGGTGCCCACCACCACGCCCAGCTAATTTTGTATTTTTAGTAGAGACAAGGTTTCACCATGTTGGTCAGGCTGGTCTCAAACTCCTGACCTCAACTGATCTGCCTGTCTCGGCCTCCCAAAGTGCTGGGATTATAGGCGTGAGCCACCATGCCCGGCCCATGCCTTGTTCTTTGGGTTAGCTTAGTTTTCTATGTGCCTATCACTAAAACCTGTCTCAATACTGGCCAGGCACCAGTATTCTATCAATTCCATTCTCTTCTTGGAAACACCCATTCTGGAGCTCTCCTTCCTCCTGCCCACCCTCTATCCAGTCTGGACTGGCCACTCTCAAGGCCTGCAGCACAGCTGTGGGCTGAGACTTCGCTTCTTCACCAATTCAGGAACCCCCGTTCCCAGGGACTCTATGTCATTCTCCTTGCTTGTTTTATTCCTTCATTTTTCTGGAGATCATCCTCCTTTAGGTTTCTTACAAAGGGTGTACAGAGATTAAAAGTGTAAGATAGTATACCTCTGAAAATGTCTTTATTCTCTACTCAGCACTTGTCTGCCAGTTTGGCAAGGTACAGAATTGTAGCTTTAAATTGTTTTCTCAGAACTCTAAAGGCTTTGCTCCACTGCCTTCTAGCTTCCAGCAATAGGCTGATGCTGTTCTTCCCCCTCCTATGTGATTGTCCTCCCCTGCAGAGACTTGTAGGATTTTTGTGTGTAAATTTAACAAAGATGCACCTTGGTGTTTATCTTCCTTCACTCATTTGTGCTGAGTGTTATTTCTTTGATAATTCCCTCCTCTCCAAATTCCCTGTTCTTTCTTTCTAGAACTCTCATTAGTCAGACTTGGACTTCCCTGACAGGATTCTCTAATATTCCTATCTTTTCTCTTCAATATTCTACCTCTTATTTTGTTCTACCTGCTGAGTGTCTTCAAGTTTATCTCTCAGCCCTAACAATAATTTTTTACATTTCTATTATCAAGCTTTTAATTTCCAACAGTGTTTTCCTTGTTGTTTCCTTTGTTTTTAGTATCCTGCTTTGATTTTATGTGCACAGTGTCTTTTCGCATCTCCCTGAGGATGATAATGATCATTATTTTGACATTTTCTTCTGCTCTGCCTTGTCTCTGTTTCCTTGGAGTTTTTGTTTCCCTCGGTTTGGGCTCTGCCTTTTCATGTAAGAGGCTTTCCTCAAATGTCTAATAATCCTCAACTGCCTGTTCATATTCAGAACTGAGGTGAGGCTGACTGGAAGCTCTGTGGCAGGGCTTGTCACCAGTGTGATGGGGACAAGCTGGCTTTTTCCTTGGGCCTCCCAATGTCAGTATTTGAACCGAGGTCCTTTCTCAAGGGCTGTTCATTTTCTCTAAGATTGTTCAATGCCTCGCTTGAGGGGTAAAGACCTTGCTGCAGCTTTCGTGGGAGCAGGAGGAGAGGTGGGGCCTGGGGTCTCATCATTCTAGTACGCACGCAGACTGTAATTACCCTGTTTTCAGTGCCACACCTGGGCGTGACCTCTTCTGCTAGCCTTGCAGTTCTGAAGCCCAGAACCCCTGTGGTTCCCAGAGCATACTCCCTGCCAGGCTGGAGGGAGAAGGTGGGGAGGTGGAAGAGAGACAGCACTCTTGCTGCTTAAGGTAGAGGAGGGAACCTGTAGGGTTGACCGCTCTTATAGAGGCCTTCAAACAGAACTAAAATTTCTAACCTCATCTGCCCTCCTGCCTTCCAAGAAACCAGGTGCCTCCAGCTCCAGAGCCTTTCTAGAATTCTGTGGCACAAATCGGCTTGTTTCCTACTGACACCTTCCTTCCCCTCTGGCAGGGGAGTGTTCGTTCTCTCTCTTCTGTTAATTCAGTCACCACTGACCATCTGCTTTCTTACCTTCCAAAATCTTGTTGGTATCTCTCATGTACTATTAATTCTGTTCCAATTCTATTTGTCCTATGAGTTTAAACTTCTCAATTCCCTTACCGAAATTTTGGTGGGAAGAGAAATACTTAAATAAATGCTTAAATATGTAAATAAATGCTTAATTCATCATGTTTGACCAGAAGTCACTGAGGTGATTTTTATTAGGATATAATAAGAATGATAGATGCTGTAGTTGTAGGTTATCTAGAAGAAAATGTCATGTATAACATTATAAAATAATATATGAGTATATTTTTAAAATGGAAGCCAGATCTGTTTTCTAAATTTAGCATGTTTCCAAATTTTCATTAATATAAATAATGCTATTATAAACATAATTATAAAAATATTCGGCCGGGCGCGGTGGCTCAAGCCTGTAATCCCAGCACTTTGGGAGGCCGAGACGGGCAGATCACGAGGTCAAGAGATCGAGACCATCCTGGCTAACACGGTGAAACCCCGTCTCTACTAAAAAATACAAAAAACTAGCCGGGCATGGTGGCAGGCGCCTGTAGTCCCAGCTACTCCGGAGGCTGAGGCAGGAGAATGGCGTGAACCCGGGAGGCGGAGCTTGCAGTGAGCTGAGATCTAGCCACTGCACTCCAGCCTGGGCGACAGAGCGAGACTCCGTCTCAAAAAAATAAAAAATAAAAAAAATATAAATAAATATTCTTGTGCTTAAGGGAATATTTTTATAGGATAAATTCCTAGAAATGGACTTGCTAAATCAAGGAGTTGGGCATTTTAGATGATTACAGAATATCCCCCAAGAAGAGTTGTATTAATTCCCATTTTTCACACCCTCTCCTACACTGGATGACTATCAATACTTATCAATCCAGCAGGCAAAAAAAAAAAAAAAAGAAGACACCATTGTTGTTTTAATTTCACAGTGAGCATTTGCATGGGAAAGCTTGGTTCACTTAATGTGGCAGAGGCTGGATGTCTGACAGCAGGTTAAAAAAAAAAAACATTGAAGATAGCTTCAGGGTTTCAAGCCCTGCAGGTACCATCCACAATACAAAGGCAGTAAGAAGGTGAGAAAGGTTTTATGTTGTTTTGCTTTAGAGAGAAGTAGGGCAGAGGGACAGAGGGTGTCATAAAGTTTGCTTTTGAACATGTCAGGTTAAGATATTTGAGTTGAATGCTGCAACATCATAAGGCAGTTAGAATGATGGGGAAAAACATTTCAAAAGGTCCAGTTCTCTCAGGAAAGAGGACATTTGATCAGATAGATGGGACATGGAAAAACTTTTACAAGAGAAAACAACGTCTGAGGCCACAGACGACTGTCTTACTCTAGCCAGATGGCTCACAAATGTGTAGCCTCAAATAGCAAGTAAGAGAGGAAGAGGGTGTGGGAAGGGCTAAGAGGTGCCAGAAGCAACAACCCGAGGGCACATCCTTGGGATGGTGGTTAGGAGCATCAACAGAGGAGGCACCTTCATTATTTCCACACCCGTCTGCCCAAGCCTCCCAACAACCTAGCTAACTTTGCTTATAAATTCTTTTCAAGCTAGCTAAATAAATAATTTTCCACTCAGACTCCTCCAAACACAAAGCTTTTTAAAAAATGTAAATGAAATTAAAAACAAAAGTGGATAAACTAGCATGCTATTTAAGAAAAACCTCATGATTCCCGGAGGAGAGTTTAGTCAGCAGAAGAAAAGACAGTGAATCATTTTGCTCAGATGGTGTGGCATTTAAATTAAATGTTCTGTGACAACAACACATTTAAGAAAAAAAAAAAAAATCATAAAAAGAAGACACTAGTAGACAGGAAAATAAGACTGGGGAGCATCTCAGAAAGAACTTACTAGTCCAGACTGCATGAAACTGGCACAGATGGCTTGAAAGTTATGGCAGGCTGGGGGTAATTACGTTCAAACATGCCTGGTACTCCCTGCATGGTGACCTGGTACAATTGCAAAGCTTAGGGTTATTCATAAAATGCGAACACCCAAGTTTCATCAAGCACCTTTTCCTCAAAGCCCTCATCTGTCTGAAGAGATGGCTGATGTTGGTGAGAAGCACTGATGCTGTGGTTTTTCAATTCAAGGAGAAGCTGATTCTTAAAACTGAGAGTCCTAGAATGCCATATAGAGCAGTTCTGCTTTTATCCTTCCCCACTTGGCCACAAGTTTCAGGCAGGGTCCTGGTGTTTTTCCTTGATATTTCAGACCCAATTCAGGTCAGAGTTTTTTAATCATAAAACACTTTCTTCCTTAAAACACACACACACACACAACTTTATAGAGGTATGATTTACAAACCATACTAACCCACTCATTTTAAAGTGTACATTTCAATGATTCTTAGAAAATGTACGGAGTTGTGCAACCACCACTACAATCCAATTTCAGAACATTTCCATCACTCCAAAAAGATTTCTCATGCCCATCTGCAGTCACTGCTCATTCCCACCCATAGCCTCAAGCAAGCACTAATCTACTTCCTGTCTCTACAGACTTGCCTTTTCTGGACATTCATATGAATGGAATCAAACAGTATGTGGTCTATTGCATCTGGCTTCTTTCACTTAGCATAGTGTCTCTGAGGTCCATGTGGTAGCATGAATTAGTACTGCATACATTTTATGGCTGAATAATATTCCATTGTATGAATATGCCATATATTTATCCATTTACCCTGTTGATGGGTATTTGAAATGTATCTCCTTTTGGCTATTAATAATGCTTCCATAAACATCTTTGTACAAGTCTTTATGTGGATGTATTTTCATTTCTCCTGCACCTAAAAGTACAACTGCTGGATCATATGGTACATGTTTAACTTTAAAAGAAACTGTTTTCCAAAATGGTTGTACCATTTTACATTCCTACCAGCAGAGTATGAGAGTTCCAACTTCTTAACATCCTCACCAACACTTGTTATTCTCTGTGGGTTTTTTTTGTTAAAGTCATCCTAATGGGTATGAAGTAATAGTTTATTGTGGTTTTAATTGCATTTCTCTAATGACTAATGATGTTGAGCATCTCTTCAAGTGCTTATTGGCCATTTATATATCTTCTCTGGTGAAATTTCTATTCAAATCTTTTGCCTGTTTTTTTAAAATTGTCAACCCTAAAGCACTTTTAAAATACAAATAGAAAAGCATCAACATTTAACTTGTGATAAAGATGAACATCTGAGTCACACTGCAAAATCTGGTTTCATACATCCATTTTATGCCAAGAGTGAGAGGCAAGGAACCCCTTACAAGCTTGTTTAATGAAGTTACCCTATACAAAATAAGTGAGTTGACAACAACATCTCTTAAAGAATGCATTGGCTAGGAACACTGGTTTCTCACTTTAATTTCTGGATCAGCCATAATTTCTACAGAATATAAAAATAAACAACATCCTGTGAAGGATGGAGGGCCTCTTACTGCTTTTTAGAGGATAATATGAAAGAGCAAAAATTAAAACACATGGTGAAGTTTTAGAAATAACTACAAATACAGGTATTATGTAGTCAGCATGCTCATTATATAAATATGTCAACAAAATCAATGTATGGAGAACTTGGAATAATTTGTGTGACTGGATAGGAAGAAAGGAAATGTAGATATAGTCTTTCAATCTAAGGCTTATTTTTCTCTTCTTAAAAAAAAGTAGTTCACTTAATATGTTGTTAAGTATCAACATAATAACGATGTCTAAAAAGACTCCCTGTTAGCAAGAGAAAAATAGTCAGGATAGGCAAACAGATCAATGGAATAGAAAAGAGTTCAGAAATAGACCCACACATATAATGGTCAATCAATTTTTGCCAAAGGTGTCAATGTTCTTCAGTAAGTGTGATGGTTGATTTGTAGGTGTCAACTTACTGGGCTAAGGAATGTCCAGGTAGCTGATAAAACATTATTTCTGGGAGTGTATATGAGGGTTTGCCTGGAAGAGACTACCTTTTGAATCAGCAGACTGAGTAAAGCAGATCCATTCTCAACAGTGTAGGTGCAGGTCCTCCAATCTGTTGAGGACCCAAGTAGAACAAAAAGGTAGAGGAAGGGCAAATTCTCTCTCTCTTCTTCCTTGAGCTGGGACATCCCTTTTCTCCTGCCCTCGGATTATCAGAGCTCCTGGTTCTCAGGCCTTGGGACTCCAGGACTTACACCAGAGGCCCTCCTGGTTCTCAGGTCTCTGAACTTGGACTGAATTACACCACCAGTTTTCGTGGTTCACCAGCTTGCAGAAAGCAGATGGTGGGACTTCTCAGCCTCTATAATTACACAAGCCAATTCCCATAATCAATCAATCAATAATAAATAAAATCTTTTGACTCTTTCTCTGGAGAATCTTGACTAATATAATGGGTAAAAGAACAGTCTTTTCAACAAAAAATGTTGAAAAATATGAATCATAACCCCATCTCACACCACACATAAATTAATTTGAGATGAATCACAGACATAAATGTAAAAGCTAAAATTATAAGCTTCTAGAAAAAACATAGACATATTATAGGAGTTATTAAGAAATTATTTTAGGCAGCTAGAAAGGGTAAAACAGTCTTTGGTAAGGCTTTTACTTTAAAAAAAAAAGCAGCCCCCAAAACTTTTCTTTTTTTTTTTTTCCACAATTTTATTTATTTTTTTATTATACTTTATGTTCTAGAAAACATTTCTTTTCTAACAGAAAATGGCCTGAAAAACCACACCTGCAAGCATTGATATGCAAGCCACAGGCCTGCATATGTAAATGCAAGTGGCTAAGAACCAGGTCCACCCAACAGGGCAGTTCCCACTCCCTTTTCTTTGTTGCCACGTGTGCAGGTATCATGGTGGCCAGCCAGGTAGAAGCCACAAGTACAGGCATCATGGCAACCCACCAAGTAGAAGCCATATTTGCATAATAAAAGGTTAGGGTGGGAGGGCCACTCTTTTTGAGGGCTGTGTGAATGATGCACCTGATCAAACCAATCCCCTGGGCCCTATGCAAATCAGACACCACCTCCTCAAGCCTCCCAGTATAACTGACTGTTTTCTGCCACACATGGGGGTTAGTCCTCCCTCTGTCGGGGGAGCTGTTCTCTTCTTTCTTGCCCATTAAACTTTCTGCTCCTTAATCCACTCCACAAGTGTGTCCATGTCGCTAATTTTCTCAGTGCGAGATAAAGGACCCTGGGTGTTTCCCCAGACAACAGAGCCATATCAGAAGATCTGCAAAGATTGCATATCTTTGCAATCTTGGGTAGCAAGAAAGTAGTAACTGCAAGAGTTAAAAACTACTAAATTGGATTTCAACAGTGTTTTAATTTCTGCTCATCAAAAGTAACTGTTAATGAGTAGATAAACTACAGATGGGAAAAAAATTTGCAATACGTATATCTGACAAACTTGTATTCAGAATGAAGAATTACAACTTCCTGATAAAAGACAATCCAATAAAAAAACACGGACATAAGACTTAGTGTACACTTCACAAACAAAGACCAATATGCACATGAAAAAAGAGTTCAACCTTATTAGCCATCAGGGAAATGCCAATGAAAATCACAATGTGATATGACTAGAATTTTGCCCAGTAGAATAGCTAAAACTAGAAAGACTGATGATACCAAATATCAGAATGTGGGGCAAGCAGAACTTCTAACCATTGCCAATAGGAGTGCAAAATGGTCAACCCCTTTGGAAACTGGTCTGGTAGTTTCTCATGAAGTAAAGCATATACCTACACGTATAAATAAATTATAAATATCAGTGGTTAGTTTGGTAGCTTCCCGATTGTGGAGGATGGTGCCTTCATTTTGGTTTCAGCTCAGAAAAGTACCTGAGATGTCTGAGAAAACTGAAGCAGAATGTAAAACTCAGAAAAGAAATGGTTATAAACTCTTCCCAAATTAATATAAGTTACTTGAGGAGAAGGCAAGGAACAGGAAGAAACAATGACAATTCTTTTGTTTCTCCCATAAAGGCCATACAATGTTTAAAATAAATTAATCAAATATTTATTAAATATCTACTGTTTGGATGAAGGGAGGCAAGATGGCGCACTTCCGGGTTCTTCATCCCCCCCCCAACTTTTCCCGCGCGCGCGAAAATCCAGCCGGCGACCCGGGAAGGTGCAGACCAACTAGGCATGCGCCAGGTGATGTCAATCTGAAGAGACCAAGATTTACCTGGTCGCACCTGCGGAACGCCCCCGGACACGCCCGTGCCCCGCCTATCGCCCTCCCACTCCTAGAAAAGCCGCTCCGGAGGATCGCCACGCGCGGACTTCCCAGCTTCCCCACAGCGGTTGATTCCTCACTGCGGTCGGAACTGTTGGAACTCCGTCCGAGAGCTGTACGGGTGACTCTGGGGGCCCCTTTTGTCGGGGGGGGGGGCCAACAGACCTCTCCCTACCCACCTTCTTCCCTTGAAGCTAGGTGACCAAAATAAACTTGCAGTTTTGCTCCTACCCTTGCCTAGTCGCTGGTTCTTTTGTACCCGCTCTGGTGGTCTTAGAAAAACAAAACAGTTGGTGCCGAAGACCCGGGAGGAGACCCCTCCTCAGGCCTCTAAGGGTTGAGGAACCTCCTCCTGCTCCCACGCAGCAGACGGACCAGGACCTGAGACCCGCTTCCCTCACTCCCACGGCCTCTCTGGGGTAAGTGCCCTTGTCTCCTCTTTACCTCCCTCGGCCAGAAATCCTGCGCAGGTCCGGGGTCCATTTGGAGCCACCACGTGGCTCGGGAGACCCGTTCAGGACGGCGACGTCCGCCTGAAGGTAATCTCCACTTAGGCTTCAAGAGCCTCTCGTCTGTCTCTGCTGGTTCCAAAGGACGCTTTGAAGCCAGGCAGGGATCCATTCCCATGTCCATTGGGTCCATTGTGTTGGTAAAGAGGAAACAAATGGGAAACCCCCAGTCCAAATTTCCAAAGAGCACCCCCTTGGGGTGCCTCCTAGCCAATTTAAAAACCTTACAGCTTGAACAAGACCTTAGGAGGAAGCGGTTAATTTTCCTGTCCACTGTGGCGTGGCCCCGATACAAACTAGACAATCAGTCTCAGTGGCCACCAGAGGGCACCCTAGATCGCAATGTTCTGACCGACCTCAGCAATTTCTGCCAGCGGCTAGGCAAGTGGTCTGAAATTACGTACATACAAGGCTTTTGGGCCTTACGCTCTCGTCCCGACCTGTGTAGCCGATGCTCTTTGGCCCAAGTTATGCTAGCCAAGGACGCCGGCTCACAGGAACCCGAAAAAGAGGAGTCTTCATTCCTTTCTGTTCAGCCGGAGGATCTAGGCTTTCCCTCACTTCCGCCCTATACTTCTCCTCCCTCCGCCCGGGCTCCTCCTTCCTCTTCCTTACCTACTAGTAATCCACTCAGTCCCGTGCTTCCTTCGGGGCCCCCAACTGGCTGTCTTGAGTCTCCTGTCTCTGCACACACCCGCTCTAAGTGCCCTGCTGATGTCTCCACTGCTGCCCCACACCCTCCTACAGTGTTAGCGCCTTTGCGAGAGGTGGCTGGGGCAGAGGGGGTAGTCAGAGTACATGTCCCTTTTTCATTGGCCGATCTTTCCAAAATTGAGAAGCGTTTAGGTGATTTCTCAGCTAATCCCACCATCTACATAAAGGAATTTAGATACCTTTGTCAGGCCTATGACTTAACTTGGCATGACCTCCAGGTTATCCTAACCTCCACCCTAAACCCTGAGGAGCAAGAGCGCATCCTAGCGGCCGCCAGGCAGCACGCCAACCAACTACATTTAACTGACGCCACCATCCCACTAGGGGAGCAAGCAGTCCCCTCGGCAGACCCGGACTGGAACTATCAAGCAAACCAGCCTGGGCGCCGTAGGCGAGACATAATGGTTCAGTGTTTGTTGGCTGGTATGCAAACAGCCTCAAACAAAACTGTAAATTTTAACAAATTAAAAGAAATTATTCAAAATCCAGAAGAAAATCCAGCCGCATTCTTAAATAGGCTGACTGAGGTTCTAACCCAATATACCCGGTTAGATCCGGCCTCCCCCACAGGGGCCACCATTTTGGCGTCTTATTTCATTTCTCAATCAGCTCCTGACATTCGTAAGAAACTTCAGAAGGTAGAGGATGGTCCTCAGGCACCAATACAAGACCTGGTTAAATTAGCCTTTAAGGTCTATAACTCCAGAGAGGAGACGGCTGAGGCAGTGCGACAGGCACGCCTCAAACAGAAGGCCCAGCTCCTAGCAGCGGCTTTACAGCCCAGTTGTAACCCCAGACCAGAGAGCACATACTCCGCAGACTCCAAGGCTACGAAAGGAGCCTGCTATAAGTGCGGCAAGGCAGGACACTATGCCAGCAGGTGTCCGCAAGGTCCCCGAGTCCCAATGCAGCCTTGCTATAAGTGCAAGGCGTCAGGACATTGGGCCAGTGAATGTCCTAAGCCTCGTCCACCAGCAACCCCCTGCCCTGCTTGCCAGCAGGGAGGACACTGGAAGTCTGATTGCCCCACCCTGAGAACAGGTGCTGCGTCTCCACGTGACCCCCTTTCCCAGGATCCTGGGAGCTCCTTCCAGCTCCTACATCTGGACGACAACGACAACTGAAGGTGCCGAGACTCGGGGACCCCCATCACCCTCGCCGAGCCGCGGGTAACTCTCCTGGTAGCGGGTAAGACAATTAATTTTTTAATAGATAGCGGGGCTACCTATTCTGTTTTGCCATCCTTCTCTGGACCTAGCCTTCCATCCGATATCTCTGTAGTAGGAGTAGACGGAAAGCCATCCACCCCACGAAAAACTCCACTCCTTAATTGCTGCCTGGCCAACAACTACTTTGCGCACTCGTTCCTCATTATACCCTCATGCCCTACCCCCTTACTAGGCCGAGACATCCTGAGCACCTTAAAGGCCTCCATATACATTCCCACCAACTCATCCACTCCCCTTCAACCCCCTCATGACCTGTTGCTCATGCTTTGTGCAAGTGCACAGGCTCCTCCTATGTCGCCCCCACCCCCCATCTTCCCTATTTCTGTACACCCTCAAGTGTGGAACACTTCCACCCCGGTCATAGCTGCTCACCACCCACCAGTTCTCGTCAAGCTCAAAGATCCCACTCGCTTCCCAAACCGCCCCCAATTCTCTCTCTCTCCGACACATCTACAAGGTTTAAAGCCAATTATCACGCGACTACTTAGCCAACATATTCTTGTCCGCACACATTCCCCCTGTAACACTCCAATACTTCCAGTTAAAAAGGCAGATGGAACATATAGGTTAGTACAGGATCTTCGGCTAGTCAATGAAGCCACTCGTCCCACGCACCCTGTAGTTCCCAACCCTTACACCCTTCTGTCCCATATCCCCACCAATTCTACTTATTTTACTGTGCTAGACCTTAAGGATGCTTTCTTTACCATACCCCTACACACAGACTGCCAGTTCCTTTTTGCTTTCACATGGGAGGACCCA
Organism: Rhinopithecus roxellana; assembly: GCF_007565055.1. Classification (NCBI taxonomy): domain Eukaryota; kingdom Metazoa; phylum Chordata; class Mammalia; order Primates; family Cercopithecidae; genus Rhinopithecus; species Rhinopithecus roxellana. The sequence continues at coordinate 114,647,244 of NC_044549.1, read as the reverse complement.
GACACACATACCTCCACTCAACTGACGTGGACAGTCCTCCCACAAGGGTTCCGGGACAGCCCCCATTTCTTTGGTCAGGCCTTAGCAAAAGACCTTGCCTCCTGCCCTCTCACTAATAGCAAAGTTCTGCAGTATGTAGATGATCTCTTAATCTGTAGCCCTACCAAACAAGACTCTCTTCTAGACACTGCAACTCTCCTCAACCATTTAGGCTCATTAGGTTATAGAGTATCTAAACACAAGGCCCAAATTTCGTGCCAAACCGTCATATACTTAGGAATTGAAATCACCCCAACAACCCGGTCACTAACTACCGACCGCATGGCCCTAATACGTAACCTTCTTCCCCCTCAAGATGCAAAAGAAATTCAATCCTTCCTAGGTCTAATAGGTTTCTTCAGACATTGGATCCCCAATTTTGGAATCCTAGCCAAACCTTTATATGCCGCAGTTAAAGAAACCCCACATGGGCCTTTGTCCAACCCCAAGTTAATCTCGACTCATTTCACCCGCTTAAAAGCTTGCCTTCTCTCACAACCCACTCTCTCACTGCCTGATTTCCAGCGTCCCTTCCAACTCTTTACAGATGAAAGGCAGAAAGTGGCAGTTGGTCTCTTAGCCCAGCCTGTCGGTAACACCCACCGTCCTGTGGCCTATCTATCCAAACAGCTAGACCCAACTGTACAAGGCTGGCAACCCTGTCTGCGTGCGCTAGCAGCAGCAGCCTGCCTGACCCAGGAAGCAAAAAAGCTCATTAGAGGTAGTAATCTAACAGTCCTCTCCACACACCGTCTTCAGGATCTCATCTCTCATAAAAGTATTAGCCACTTAACTCCATCCCGGCTCCAACTTTTCCATCTCTTATTCATAGAAGACCCCACTGTTACTTTAGAAGTTTGCTCCTCTCTAAATCCAGCCACTTTACTGCCAGGCTCTCTTAAACCATCCCATACTAAACATTCTTGTCCTGAGGTTCTGGAGGCTCAGCCCCCCAGCCACCTACACTTGCATGACCAGCCCCTTCAGAATGCACAACTAACCCTATTTGTGGATGGCAGCTCCTTTATCAACCCTCAAGGAAACAGACAGGCAGGATATGCAGTAGTTACCTCTTCCACAGTTTTAGAGGCAAAACCCCTACCACAAGGGACCACATCACAGCAGGCAGAACTCACTGCACTAACCAAGGCACTCCTACTATCAAAAGGAAAAACAGTAAACATATACACAGATTCTAAATATGCTTTTCTAATCGCACACACTCATTCAGTCATCTGGAAAGAGAGAGGGTTTTTAACCACCAGCGGTACCCCTATTATTAACAAAAACCAAATACTCAAACTACTAGATGCACTGTCGGCACCTTCCAAGGTAGCCATTATACATTGTAAAGGGCACCAAACTTCATCTAACCTGGTAGCAGCTGACAACAATTTCGCTGATGTCACTGCCAAGTCAGCCGCCGGATTTTCCACTCCTAAGCCTCCTTCTGCCTGTTTTCTCTCCCCCCAGTATGCCCCTAATTACACTCAGGAAGAAAAGGCTAAGCTATTACAAAATCCAACAGCCAAACTAGCTACAGGTGACTGGATCTATATTGATAACAAACTAGTTATTCCTGAAACACAACTCCATACCATTCTAACAGACATACATAATTCTTTACATATAGGACCCAAAGCCTTATATGATTTCCTAAATCCCCTCCTCCACTGTCCAACACTACAAAAACACTTACTTACAATCAACCAGCAGTGCTCTACCTGTCTAAAGGCAAATCCTCAAGGTGCATTGCGTAATCCCCATCCCAGCCATCAACTCAGAGGACACCAACCAGGTGAAGATTGGCAAATTGATTTCACACATATGCCAAGACATAAAAAATTCAAATACCTCTTAACCCTTGTGGACACCTTTTCCGGGTGGATCGAGGCCTATCCTACCACAGGAGAAACCGCTAACATTGTTGCCTCTATACTCACTGAACATATTATTCCTAGGTTTGGCCTCCCGGTCACTCTTCAATCTGACAATGGTCCAGCATTCATCTCTAAGGTAGTCCAACAGGTGGCAGCCCTCCTACACATCACCTGGAAACTCCACATCCCTTATAGGCCTCAGTCTTCTGGTAAGGTAGAAAAGGCTAACGGACTCATCAAACAGCAGCTCACCAAACTCTCAATCGAAACCCGGCAGTCGTGGGTAACTCTCCTTCCCTTAGCCCTGACCCGGCTGCGGGCAGCACCTCGAAGCCCAACAGGCCTCAGTCCGTTCGAATTAGTCTACGGACGGCCTCTAACCCTCCAACAAATACCTTCCCTGCCAGCCCCTTTGGCGAACTACCTCCCATATCTCACTCTTCTCAGACAACTCCTAAGACAACACGCTGAGTTAGCACACCCTCCTCCAACGGATGCCTACAACCCACATCTCTCCCTCAGTCCTGGGGACCAAGTATACATAAAAGATATCCAAGCCAAAGACTTACAGCCCAAGTGGAAAGGCCCATACATTGTCCTCCTGTCTACACATACGGCAGCAAAACTCCTAGGACACACGCATTGGATTCATATTTCCCAGCTAAAAAGGGCCCCCACTGGGAACAATCAGTGGACATCAGTTCAACTTTCCCCCACTCGCCTCAAACTTACAAAACTTTCTTAACTAGTTCATGCTTCCTGACCCCTGGCACTTAGCTCGCTTTCTCACCCTCCTCTACATAAACCTATCAGACTTTCAATATATAACCCCAGACCCATATCTACCTCCAGACAATAGTCCAGAGCAGTGGTTCTCCCGTCTCCTAACCTTCATCGAACATCTCCACTGCCCAATCCTTCCTTTCTGTTATTCAACTCCAAATTCATCCTGAGGTAATCATACTCAGGCACCCAATGGAGGCCAAAACGGCCCCCATTGAAGGCTATTTCTCATGCAACTGCCCAATCCTTCCTTTCTGTTATTCAACTCCAAATTCATCCTGAGGTAATCATACTCAGGCACCCAATGGAGGCCAAAACGGCCCCCATTGAAGGCTATTTCTCGTGCAACTGCCCAATCCTTCCTTTCTGTTATTCAACTCCAAATTCATCCTGAGGTAATTATACTCAGGCACCCAATGGAGGCCAAAACAGCCCCCATTGAAGGCTATTTCTCGTGCAACTGATCTCTCTCTCTAAAACTCTTAACCATACAGCCACTAACTGATCCCTCTATGTCCCCGTGTCCTTGGTCCCCAGTCTAACTCTATACAGCCAGGCAGAAGTAGCAGAGCTTTTCCAGCAACTTTCCATGCCACTACGCCACTCCCGTCAAAACTGGCTGTTTTTCCGCCCTCTAGTTATTGAAATCAGCTGAAAGCCTGGCCTCCCTGCAGCGCCGAACTACCTCAATAGCCTAAGTAGCTGCCCAAAACAGGCAAGCCCTAGGCTTGTTTACAGCCGAGAAAGGAGGCACTTGTCTCTTCCTTAGAGAAGAGTGCTGCTATTATGTTAGCAAGTCAGGCCTAGCAGACACTAACATTCAAACCCTCAAATGCTTCCATACCTCGTTCCTATACTAATACTGTGCTTTATTTTATTCTTCATCCGTACGTCCAAATACCAACCATGGTCCCCGACCTTAACAGCACCCCTTAACAGCAGGAAGTAGCCAGACCGACCACGGCGCCCCTTTATCACTATTATCAATAAAAGGTTGGACTGTTTGGATGAACGGAGGCAAGATGGCGCACTTCCGGGTTCTTCATCCCCCCCCCAACTTTTCCCGCGCGCGCGAAAATCCAGCCGGCGACCCGGGAAGGTGCAGACCAACTAGGCATGCGCCAGGTGATGTCAATCTGAAGAGACCAAGATTTACCTGGTCGCACCTGCGGAACGCCCCCGGACATGCCCGTGCCCCGCCTATCGCCCTCCCACTCCTAGAAAAGCCGCTCCGGAGGATCGCCACGCGCGGACTTCCCAGCTTCCCCACTGCGGTCGATTCCTCACTGCGGTCGGAACTGTTGGAACTCCGTCCGAGAGCTGTACGGGTGACTCTGGGGGCCCCTTTTGTCGGGGGGGGGGGCCAACAGACCTCTCCCTACCCACCTTCTTCCCTTGAAGCTAGGTGACCAAAATAAACTTGCAGTTTTGCTCCTACCCTTGCCTAGTCGCTGGTTCTTTTGTACCCGCTCTGGTGGTCTTAGAAAAACAAAACACCTACTATGTGTCAGGTCAGGTGCAGGACTCTAAGGAAAGGACAAAGGTAATTGTGGCTTCTGCTCTCAAGGACAGCACTGTCTAGGATAGTGTTTCTCAAACTTTTGGCCGCCAAGGACCACTTAATAGATACTGGTAATATACACAGTTCATTGCAAACCAAATATAAAATTCTAAGCCCCCCAACCAACTGAATGGACCCCTCCTCTTGGCCAAGGGCATTCCAAAGCTAATCTGAAAAACTAGTTCAGCCATGATGGGAAAGGGTGTTAGATATAAGTTCTAAATTTCTCTTCAAAGAATCAATATGTCAGTGTGTTCACTTCCTTGCCTTCTACTTTTAAACTCACCTTCCGGGTAAAGCAACCTTTTTCAATCACCTGCTCCACCCTAACTTATTCAGACTACCTGCTACCTGTTCCACCCTGACTCATTCTCCACCTTGCACAACCATTTTTTCTCCTGCCAAGGCACTCACATCATCACTCTCTTTAAATTAGCCGATCAGAATTAGTTTAGCCTGTGCAGTCTAACCCTAGCCAATAGGGGAATGACACAGCAGCAGGGGCCACACGCTTCAGGGATATGAACCCCTTCCCCTCCCTTGTCCAAGTGTGTGCTCACCATTGCTCCATCTGTAAGGGCACACTCTTCTACAGAAGTAACTTGCCTTGCTGAGAATTAAAAGAAAATTTTGTATTCGAGTGCTATTTCTTTTGCAGCACCGAAACTTTATAACAGGAGGGTCGGACATGACTCATTATACCCTCCTCCCTTTGGAATCCAGGCACAGGTGACCAGCATTAATATTAAAACAGAGACCTTAAGACTGACAAAATACTCTTTGTAGCAATAAGATATCAACATGAGAGATAGCAGGCCCTGAAAGAATTCCAAGTATTTTACCCCAGAATATATTTCTTTCACATATTTTGAAATGGCCTTGCAAAGCTGTCTGTTGGGGGAAAACCTACATTCTGTAGAGAATTTCCTTCCCTTTCCAGATCTTCTCCCTGATCCAGGAGGGAACCAACTAAGAGTCTGGCACCTTTTGAAATCTGATAAGAAACACTTAACAGTCTATTCTCTCTGAAGCCTCTTATCTGGAGGTTTCATCTGCATGATAAAAACCTTGATCTCCACAACCCTTTATCTTAATCAGACATTAACTTCTATTGATTCCAGGTCTAAAGATAATAATTTAACTCTTTCAACCAACTGCCAATCAGAAAAATATTTGAATCCAGATGACCTAGAAGCCCCCCCACTTCAAGTTGTCCCGCCTTTCCAGACCAAACCAATGTACACCTTACATGTAATGATTGATGCCTTCTGTCTCCCTAAATGCATAAAACCAAGCTGTGGCCCAATCACCTGGGGCCCATGTTCTCAGGGCCTCCTGGGGCTGTGGCATGGATCATGGTCCTATTTGGTTCAGAATAAATCTCTTCAAATATTTTACAGAGATTTTCTCTTTTTGTCAACACCATCAATAGTAGGCCTGTTTTTAAAAAATAAAAATTAACCATCCTATCTTAAAATTAATACTACTTTCACATGAATGAGAGGGATAATTTTAACATATGTCAATCTGTTAGGTAATTATCGCAAAAGCAGTCACTTTTTTGTTCTCTGTCTCTATAAGTTAGAAGATCCTAACTCAAAATAACAGGCTGTCAACGGTGGCAAAGTGCTTGCTAGCTTCATCAGATGGTTCTGGATAGTCAAATCAAATTAGGACCCAGAAGTAACGGAATGATTCTTCATTACAAACTTCAGTATTATGTAAAATGTGTTAGGTTGATGGATAGATCACACTGAAGATCTAAAACGCGGACTGTTTAAATTTGGACAATAGCAGTGAACGTGTCCCTGATTCTATCTCTGACAGCATTTAGCTCTAGAAAGTATTTTTCATGTTTTGCTGCAGCATCTGGGTAGGGTTTTGTGCAATAATAAATTACTGATTTCTCTGAAGAGTGAAGAAAAACATCGAGCATTGGGAAGACTCCAAACTCTCAACAACCAAGCCCTTTGACCACAGTTCAACCTCAAAAAATCCTGATGTCTTACTTTCAATGTAAAATGGTGACATTTTGGTTCGGAATAACAGACTCAGGTTAGGCAAGAAATAGGATTTATTCCTGTGATACACTAGAGCAAGCCATTTGAAACAGAAGTGTCTTTATTGCCATTATCAGTGAATGAGGCTTTTTTTTTTTTTTTTTTTTTTTACTATATACTGTTCTTCTCAAAACTTAAGTCAAGAGCAGCTTTATCTTCAGCAGCCAGCACACCTACACATAGTTGGATACAGCCACCCAGTTCCCTGAACTGCATGCTTTAAAGACACAGACTCACCAGCTGCCATTTATCATGTTTCCAATTTTTGTTACATCCTGAAGTACTGGTCCAAGAACAGGAAGCAAACTGTTACCTGCTCCCTGTTCTCCCTGATAAAATTATATTTGGAACAGCTATCTGCTGTGACATCATGATGTCTAATGTACAGCTGAGCTTAACATGTCGAAGACAGACCCCCGGCCTCCCCTGCCAAAGCTGCTCCACCTCTGTCTTCCCTGTACAGCTGATTGCATCTTCATCCTTCCAGTTTGCTCTGAGGTCATTCTTGACTCCTATTTTTTCTCTTATACTCTTCATCTTGTCCATTAATAATTTTTATTGGCTCTATTTTAAAATATACCCAGAAAACTGACCATCCCCTCACCACCTCCATGGTTCCCATGCTGGCCCAAGCCCTCATTATCTCATATGAATTACAGCAAAAGGCTCCCACCTGCTCTCCCTTCTTCCATTCTTGCACCCCATGATCTGTTCTCAGCACAGTATTCAGGGTGATCCTTTTAAATCACAAGCCACATTATGGCACTCTTCTGCTTAAAACCCTGCAGTGGGTTTGAGTGGCCGTGGCTTTGAGATGGTTTAGTTTTCTAGGTCAACTTGGCTAGACTATATATAGTAAGTGGTTATTCAATCAACAATAATCTAGGTATTGCCATGAAGGTGTTTTGTAGATGCGGTTAACATCTACAATCAGTTCACCTTAAGAGATTATCCTCGATAATATGGGTGGCCCTCATCCAATCAGCTGGAAGGCCTTAAGAACAAAACTGAGGTTTCCCTAAGGAAGAAGAAATTCTGTCTCAAGACTGCAGCAGTATCCTCTCACTGGGAGTTTTCAGTCTGCTGACTTGCACTGCAAATTTCAGACTGACTATTCCCTAATCCCACAATCACATAAACGAATTCCTTGAAATAAAGCTCTTTATATGTGTGTATATGTGTGTGTGTGTATTCAATATACATATGTACTTGCATTAATATAGACATACACATTTTTATATACATATACATTTATATATCTACATCTCCTATTGGTTCTACTTCTGGAGAACCCTAATACAGACTCCCTGTGCCAAACATTGTCCATTTGTCCCTCCAGATCCACTCTCCTCCCATCTTCACCCTACTCTTCTTGGGTGGTTGACCTAAATGAATGCATCAACAACTTTCTTTCAGTTGCTTTTGGCCAAAGTCCCAACAGGATACTGAAAACAGGGAGGAGAGTCAGGTCAGGACATTTACTTTCCTGTATCTTTCTCTGTGAGGTCACTTCGTGCTGACTCCTGGCTTCTAGTACCAACACCCTCCATACCTCCTTTGGGGACTAGAAGTGGTGACAGCCTGTCTGCCACTTTCTGTGTTACTGTACTATCCTTTGTAGCCTACCTACTCTTTCTGGATAGTCCCTTTGTAAACAACCCCCCTTGAATCACTGTATTTTGACTGTGCTATTTTCTACGGGAGCCCTTATTGATAGGCTTTTCATTTCACTCACAATGGCCCACTGCGCTCTTCAGGATCTACCCCACTTCCTTCTCAACAACCTCAGCTTCTACAACCTTCTGCTTGTTCACCCCATAGGCCTCTTTGCTGCTCCTAGAACATCCCAGGCATGTAAAGCTTCTCAAGGGCAAGAGTCTCTGTTTGGCTCACTGATATATCCCATGTGCTTAGAACAGTCCAAGGTAAGTAAATATTTGTTGTATGAATCAAATAAAATAATCTCATTGATCCCCATTCCAACATCCTTCCTTGTTGCATCCATAGCAGGTGTTCAACTTTCTGTCTTCATATGGCTCACCAAAAAACCACTAAGGGAAAAAAATCTTCTCTCCTGTTACATGGCTCCACATCACAAAGCCACAATGCCCGTTTCCCTCATATATTTACTCCAGGATCACTGAATACATATCTTGGGCAAGTGTGAAAATCACAGTTTAGCCAGAGCCAAGTATCATCATCAAAAGGATAAGATTTACTATTAATTCATCCTGAGAAGATATAAAGAATTCCCCCCAAAAAGTGCTTTTATTTTCCCCCAAAAAACTTATGGTCCAAATGGAAAGAAATACTGAAAACTTAAATACATACTGAAGGTGATTTTATTTAATGTTATAAATGTTAGTTCAATATTCAATTTTATAAATGTTATTAGAACTATGATAAAACCTCATCTATATCATTCAACTTTATATTACTTACATTTTCATAGCACTTGTTGACTCTAAAAGAAAACACTGGCCAGGCATGGTGGCTCACACCTGTTATCCCAGCACTTTGGGAGGCTGAGGCAGGGGGATCACCCTGAGGTCGGGAGTTCAAGACCAGCCTGGCCAACACGGTGAAACCCCATCTCTACTAAAAATACAAAAATTAGCCAAGTGTGGTAGCAGGCGCCTGTAATCCCAGCTATTCAGGAGGCTGAGGCAGGAGAATCACTTGAACCCGGGAGGCGGAGGTTGCAGTGAGCCAAGATCACACCATCACACTCCAGCCTGGGCAACTAGAGCAAAACTCCATCTCAAAAAAAAAAAAAAAAAAAAAAAAAAAAAAAAAAAATTTTTTTTTTAAGTTAACTACCTATATAATATACTTTCTTAATTCATATTAACTGTTAACCTATTTCCTTATTTGATGATTGGAAAGTTCAACACAAAATGGTTTACACATATAATTAACAAAGTTAACATTAAAATTGTGGCAATATACTCTTGCATCTACAAGAAGCATAACACATATTTATATTTTAACTGACTAGTGGAATGTAAATAGAGAAAGCACATAGGAGCTTCAGTTAATGATGTATCTGGAATGTTCACCTATACCAGAAAGTGAGTATTCAGAAACCAACAATAAGTCCAAATGGCCGGCTGCTTTTTTCATGTCACCAATGTTGGTACACTGACTGACGGTCATTCAATACAATCATATGGTGACAGAAAATGACACACTTGGGGAGTGGAATGCAACTAGACACACAGCAGGGGAGGACACAGGAAGAGAACATCTTTTTCAATGTAGAATTCTTCAGAGTACAAAAACTTAGAAGTCTCCTGATATGGTCTGGCTCTGGGTACCCACCCAAATCTCATCTCAAATTGTAATCCTCACATGTTGCAGGAGGAGCCTGGTGGGAGGTGACTGGATCATGGGGGCAGTTCCCCCATGCCATTCTCGTGAGAGCTGATGGTTATTTTATTTATTTTATTTTATTTTGTTTTATTTTATTTTAGACAGAGTCTTGCTGTGTTGCCAGGCTGGAGTGCAGTGGTGCAATCTCGGCTCACTGCAACGTCCGCCTCAGGGTTCAAGAAATTCTCCTGCCTCAGCCTCCCGAGTAGCTGGGACTACAGGTGCGCACCACCACACCCAGCTAGTTTTTGTATTTTTAGTAGAGATGGGGTTTCACCATGTTGGCCAGGATGGTCTTGATCTTCTGACCTCGTGATCCGCCTGCCTCGGCCTCCCAAAGTGTTGGGATTAAAGGTATGAGCCACTGTGCCCTGCTGAGCTGATGGTTTGAAATGTGGCACTCCCCCTTTACTCTCTGCCATGATGTAAGACATGCCTTTGCTTCCCCTTCACTTTCCATGGTGATTGTTAAGTTTCCTGAGGCCTTCGCAGCCATGCAGAACTGTGAGTCAATTAAACCTTTTCTTTATAAATTACCCAGTCTCAGGTAGTTTTTTATAGCACTGTGAAAATGGACTAATACATCTCCTTTCTTCAGATATCTTTGGAAATGAATTGATACTTTTCTTCAGAGATTTATCATTTCTGTGCTGTTCTGCCCAGAAGCAGGTGGATGGAGCTATGAATTGATTGATTAATCAATTCATTCTTTCACTTACCTACTACTGTATGTGTCAACCACTATGTTAGCTACCAGGAAAATAGACAACTAAAACAAGGGCCTTGTCCTCAAGAGCTTTATAGTTTAGTAGGGAAGGCAGATTAATAAACATGATTATAATACAGGGTGATCAGTGCTATAATAAAGATGTCCCCAAATGCTATGGGAACACAGAGGAAGTAGACATCCGGTGTGTACTAGGGTACACAGAGGCAGTTAGGAAGACTGTCTGATAATTCCCTTCTGACTTCATAATTCTGTTATTTCTATTCTAAGAAATATAGTTTTATTATTTGCAGATGTATACAGCTGAGATTGATAAGGAATAATAAAATAGTATATGCATAGCTAAGATTTATAGGAACAAATTTTCATATATCTAAGATTTATGGGGAAATAATAAGTTCATTAAAATTATAGTATGATAATGAAAACAAGCATATTGGGCATATCCTGGAGTAGCTGCCTGGCTCCTGATGATCCTCTTGTTTAAAAAAATTTTTTCAACCACAAATATATGTATCTTTAAACAATGCATAAGTTGTAAACACTAAAGCACAATGGCTCATGTTTGTAGTAGCTGATGACTGTGCCAGCATTCTCTTCAAAATGCCAGTTGTTTGGGAGCAACTCCAGGGGACATCTACATTGGCCTACAAAGCAGTCTGGCTTCCTGGTATCAGTGTTCACCAGGTTTTTTCTCTTTCACTTCTAGAAAACAGCTTGGCTATTCCTCAAAACCTAAATTATCACATGATCCAGCAGTTCCACTCCTGACTACATATGCAAAGGAAGTGAAAGCACTGCATGGTTCAAAATACTCAAAATAGCCAAAAGGGAGAAGCACACCCAAGTGTCAATCAACAGATGAATATATAAATGAAATGTCCCTGCTGATAGAAGTACCCTGAATAGACCCATGAAGAGGAAATCTCTATCTGTTCCAAGGGCGCTCTTTCTTGATGTTCTTAAGATTCCCCCCCAACAAAGGTTGCAGAGAGTTGTGAATGGAGATGATGAAAACAGCTTCCTCCCAACTCTGCACCACAGTGCAAAGTTCTGGCACCCAGAACCCAAGGCAACATTACTCATAAAAACAGACCCTTCAGCTCCCTCCTCCCCGTGTCACATCCCCAAAGCATCTCTCAAAAGTCAAAAACCAAAGAAACCAAACATAAAGAAGCAATCCAAACCTGCCACCCTCACCACGGGAGCTAACCTTAATCCATGAGCAAGGCCTTTCCATTTATAAACATCTAGGAGACATTTTGTGCTTTACTTATGACGGGCAAGAAGCCTCAGCGATACTGTCTGCTGCCACATAATAAATCACTGCACCCAAAGGAGTGGTGACCTCACAGTTTCTCCAAAAACCATCAGTGGGTAGACTCTTTGCATTATCTAGGTTTCCACTCAAATGTCACCTCATCAGTGTCACTCTTAACATCACCATCCTATCTATTTTATGGTTTCTCTCCTGCTTCTAGAATGCAAGCACCATTAGTGCAGAGACCTTCTCGCTGTGTGCCCAGGATACGAAACAGGCCATGGCACATAGTGTTCAATAAGTTTAATATTTCATGAAGAAATAACATTTTTTGAGTATTTACCATGTGCTAGGCACTGTTCTTAAAGCCGTACACATAATAACTAATTTCAGTCCCAAAGCAATCCTATGAGGTAGGGAGTATTATCATCCACATTTTATAGATGAGGAAACTGAGGCACGGGGAGGTTAAGTAGCAAGCCCAAAGTCATACAGCTCGTAACTATTACAGTAATCTCCTGCTGCACAACAAACAACCCCCAAAGTCAGTGGCTTAAAACAATAATGTATTCTTATTTGTTATGGTTCTGTGGATCACTGGTCTCAGCTGGATGGTTCTGGCTTGAATTCTCTCATGCATTTACTATCAGTTAGGAGCTTGGGCCTGAGTCATCTGAAGGCTCACTGGGCTAGGCCTTCAAAATGACTTCATTCACATTTCTGGCACCTCAGCTGAGAAGACTGGAACTATTAGGGACCTTCTAGGCCTCTCTGTCTCTCCACAAAGCCTCTCTACATGGCTATGTTGGGCATCCTCACAGCATGATGGTCCTTATATGGCAGCTTCTCATGTTCTTGACCCAGAAGTCATACAATGTCACCTCTGCTCCATCCGATTTGTTCCAAGGGCAAGCCCAGATTCAATGCTGGTGGATACCAGAAAAAGGCATGAATACCAGGAGGTGTGGTGATTGGGGAGGTCATCTTTGGAGACTCAACAGCTCAATAGTGGAGCTGGTATTTGAACCAGGTTGTCTGGCTCCAGAAACTACACTGTTAGAAAATACACTTGTAACCACCATATCATGTTGTGTCTCTATTAGGAATAAGTGAATACAGTCTTTACTTAATTTATATAATTAGTGAGGCCTATTCTGATGATTTGGGACTCCAAAGGTAAAATAAAATCTCCATCTGTAAACAGAGAAAATTATTTGCAATTTTTAACTGACAATCTTTTCCCTACTTTGAAAAGTTAACAGTTAAGGAATGCCCTTGGTTGGTGATGGGGTAGCGGTGGCTGCTTGAAGTAGGGAGGGTTTGGAAGCGCTTCTGTGGACAAAGTCCAGATCTTATGAAAGATCATATTTTAAATGAAGAAAGGGCATAGTGAGTAGGAATGGGTGTTTCCAATGGGAACTCGCCATGCCCCAAAGGGATTACCATCCACCTTGAAACAAGTTGGCTTGTAGACAGGTTCTACACAAACACCACACTTCTATTTCTTATTACAGACCTGGAAGAGAGGTTAAAAAATAAATAAATAAAGCAACACTACCATTTATTGAGTGCCTGCTTGTGCCAAACGCTGTGCCAAGGGCCTTTCATCTACTGCCTCCTTCAGTCTTCAGATCAACCTTACAAGGCAGGTTTGACCATTACATCCAGGATACTAACTTCAGAAAGTTCCAGAAACTTAATCACATACCTAGTAAATTAAATGGCTGAACAGGGATTTGAACCCATGTCAGTATAACTCTCCAATGCCCATTCTTCTAGTAACTGAGCAATATCACACGTATAACTCTGTACCATGATCCCTGTCACCCTGTGCCACTGTTCATTGTTTCTGGAACATCACTCCAACTAGTAAGAGCCTCCTTACCTCACCCAGCCCCATTCAGGAATGTGATTTTTCAATTATTGCAGTTTCTGTGCCCAATCCAGTACCTGATCTCTGGTGGGTACTTTAGAATTTTAATGAATTAACAAATTACAATTTATTTGGAGGCACTCAACTGTAGCCCAGGGATTTTAGAAGGTCTGTGTCTAGCAATCAAACCCTTATTCATTTCTAGGAGCATTTAGCAGGAGTAAAATTGCCCCTGGGTTCCCTGTGCTTTTCTTCTTGTCAGTCTGGTCCATGTAACAGCCCATCTTTGATTAAATGGTCTCTCCCTCCCTTCACATTTTTGAAAACACTATTTTATTATATGCAGTACTCAGGAGCGGCTTGGGGGTGAGGTGGTAAGAGAGAGGTGATATTTAGTGGCAGGGCTTGTGCTTTGGGCAGTTATAATCCCAACTCCCCACTTCTCTGTGGGTGTTCCATTTATTTGGGGATGTTTATAGTTGTTTCCTAAAGACTTGCCATACTGACTCTCATGATCAACCAAATAATGTATCTGAGGAAAACACTTATTTTCTCCCAAGTTCCTAGAGTAAGAAATTCAAAAGTCCCCCAAAGTGCTATTGCCACCCTTGATAAAGCTGTGAACTCATAAGTTGCAATTGTCTAAGTTGAGAGTGGTTATTACAGTTTTCATAGGATTGAGGAGCAATCCATACATGTAACATTTCTCTGTACAAGAAACACGGAAAAGTGACAGCACACAAAAGCACTCTCCTGACTCTAAGTAGAGCAATGTGGGAAAAGAAATCCCACTTTGGGAGACCAACGTGGGCGGATTGACTTGAGGTCAGGAGTTTGAGACCAGTCAACATGGCAAAACCCTGTCTCTACTAAAAAATACAAAAATTAGCCGAGCGTGGTGGTGGGTGCCTCTAGTCCCAGCTACTGGGAGGCTAAGGCAGGAGAATCTCTTGAACCCAGAAAGCGGAGGCTGCAGTGAGCCAAGATCACGCCACTGCACTCCAAAGTGGGTGACAAAGTGAGACTTTGTCTCAAAAAAAACCCGAAAGAACTCCTTAGAATTAGGAGCCCTCTAAATGTTTCTCTGGTCTTCAGCATTAAGCAACCAATAAATGAGACCCTTCCCTTTTTTACTGTCAAAATCTGAGAGATTTTAAGGCATTTTCAAATGTATGGTACAATTCTTATTTGCCCATAATTTCACATCATAAATTTAACTCTGGAGGTGGTCAAGGGATATAAAAATAATTTAATCTGTCTTTTAAATAATATATTCTTAAAAATCCTTTCTGAGTGTTTTAATTATACTAAATGCCTTCTTGATTTATACTACTTTTAAAAAATGTGTTATCTTTAAGTTCTATTTTTATAGTGATGTTTCAGGAAAGAATGATTTTTGTTTGGTATGAATATGTTATCAATGAGAATCTCTTTCAGAAAAAAAATATACATGAATATACATGTTTTCTCATTTTCTTTTCTACTCATTAAACCTCTTCTAAGGCATCTGCTTGAACACAGCACTAAAAATGCAAGCAGTGGGCCGGGCGCGGTGGCTCAAGCCTGTAATCCCAGCACTTTGGGAGGCCGAGACGGGCGGATCACGAGGTCAGGAGATCGAGACCATCCTGGCTAATACGGTGAAACCCTGTCTCTACTTAAAAATACAAAAAACAGGCCGGGCGCGGTGGCTCAAGCCTGTAATCCCAGCACTTTGGGAGGCCGAGACGGGTGGATCACGAGGTCAGGAGATCGAAACCATCCTGGCTAACATGGTGAAACCCCGTCTCTACTAAAAATACAAAAACTAGCTGGGCGAGGTGGCGGGCGCCTGTAGTCCCAGCTACTTGGGAGGCTGAGGCAGGAGAATGGCGTAAACCCGGGAGGCAGAGCTTGCAGTGAGCTGAGATCTGGCCACTGCACTCCAGTCCTGGCGACAGAGCGAGACTCCGCCTCAACAAAAAAAAAAAAAAAAAAAAAAAAAAAAAAAAAAAAAAAAAAAAAAAAATACAAAAAACTAGCCGGGCGACGAGGCGGGCGCCTGTAGTCCCAGCTACTCGGGAGGCTGAGGCAGGAGAATGGCGTAAACCCGGGAGGCGGAGCTTGCAGTGAGCTGAGATCCGGCCACTGCACTCCAGCCTGGGTGGCAGGGCAAGACTCCGTCTCAAAAAAAAAAAAAAAAAAAAAAAAAAAAATGCAAGCAGTACAAACAAGTTATTTATAAAACATCAAGTTTTCAATCAATAAAAACAGACTTGATTTCCATGTGAAAGAGCAAAGAAAAAGAAAACAAAACAAGCAACAGAAGCCGTCAAAAGCAGGCAGAAAGCTAAACAAATTTAGAAAAATTGGACTGAGGCCCCAGTGGGAAAATGTCACCTACAGTGCTTGCTTAATTATTTAGGATTTATAATTGCCCTGCTTCCCAGAAAAATTTAAGGCAATAATGAAAACTTTTAAATTTTTCTGCTATCTTTTCAACTGAAATCTAATTGAACAGCTTATGTGCCATAAGAATTGTAAAGTTTTGTCCGTGCACGGTAGCTCACGCCTGTAATCCCAGCACTTTGGGAGCCCAAGGCGGGAGGATCACGAGGTCAGAAGATTGAGACCATCCTGGCTAACACGACGAAACCCCGTCTCTACTAAAAAATACAAAAAAAAAGCCAGGCGTGGTGGCGGGCGCCTGTAGTCTCAGCTACTGGGGAGGCTGAGGCAGGAGAATGGTGTGAACCCAGGAGGCGGAGCTTGCAGTGAGCCAAGATCACGCCACTGCACTCCAGCCTGGGCGATAAAGCGAGACTCCGTCTCAAAAAAAAAAAAAAAGATTTGTAAAGCTTCCAAATTATACTTTCTGGATTAAAAAATAACCCCATGCAGCACAGCAACATGGCACAAGTATACATATCTAACAAACCTGCACGTTATGCACATATACCCTAGAACTTAACGTACAATAATAATAAAAAATAAATAAATAAAAATAAACAACCCCATCCCACCCACCCCCCCCCAAAAAAAAAACAAGCTATAGTGCTCTTATCCCATTCATCTAGTCTGGATATGCAAACACTTTCTGTTAGTTATACTCATTTTTACTATTCTTAAATATAAATACTAGCTCAAGCATTGGATTAAATTACTATTCAGGCAACTGAAATAATGAGCCTAGTGCAACCAATGTATACATATATATTTTCTTTAAAAAGCCCATAGTTAAGATTGGAATTTAAGTCTCTATATAATTCTAAATCCTATGTGCAGTTTAAAGTCAGGAAATATGTGTTTAAAGTCAAAATTCCATTCCCCTATCTGTCCTGCTGTGGTTATAACAGGCAAATAATAGTTACAGCAATTTCAGAACCCCTTGCTATACCCTTAGGTATAATTAAGTGACTTAAAAGTTGAGTTCCTGCCTAAATTCACTATTTGTTTTCTCAAATTATACACCTAGTACTGATCTTACTAGACTATCACTATGTCTCAATTTTTGCAAACCCTTTGCTCACCACTGCTGACTCTTTCTTCTCATGAAGCCATACAAAAGTTATTGGGAAGACATAAATCCCAGTCACATTTTTCTTTTTTGAGACGGAGTCTCGCTCTATCACCCAGACTGAAGCGCAGTGGCGCGATCTCGGCTCACTGCAAGCTCCGCCTCCCGGGTTCACGCCATTCTCCTGCCTCAGCCTCCGGAGTAGCTGGGACTACAGGCGCCCGCCACCGCGCCCGACTAATTTTTTTTTTGTATTTTTAGTAGAGACGGGGTTTCACTGTGTTAGCCAGGATGGTCTCGATCTCCTGACCTCGTGATCCGCCGGTCTCGGCCTCCCAAAGTGCTGGGATTACAGGCTTGAGCCACCGCGCCCGGCCCCCAATCACATTTTTAATCTACTAGTTCCTTCAACTAAATAGGAATGCCATTTAAAATTAATCAGGTATCTGGAGGATGGATTAAGTATGATGACTTTAACATATGTAAGTTATAAAATTGCCCTCAAGGCAATGTTACAGGAATGCCTTCACATAATTGTTTATTAGGCATCTTTGGAAATATCAAGGCACATGTAAAATAATCCTGGGAAGTCAAACGGATCCTTACAAAGGATACAGTAACAACTTATCCAGTCTTAGAGTAGCACACATGTAAAACAGGTCATACTCTTTGCACGAAGCAATAATTATTTTCACCTTAACTAATCTTAAGATCTTCAATAATTTTTAAAAGTGAAAATAAGCTTTATTACAAATTATTAACATTTAAAACTGCTTACAGTGGGCATTATAATAATTCACACACATAACCGTTACCGATTCTCTCGTCTAACTGCTCCCCACAAGATTATAAACTCCCTGAGGACAGAAATTATGCCTTGTCTTTCTACGCCCACAGTCCAATGCAATGCCCACTACATAGGAGGTGCTCAAAAAATCTTGGTGAATATTTGATAAATAAGTGCGTGAGAGTATAATGGTATCCTGAGTCAGAACGCTATGTGCTGATGTTTTCATACCATTTACAAGTATGACATTAGTTAAGATACAAGTTCCTTAGACTTCAATTTCCCCACTTATGAAATGGTCATACTAAGGTCTGTCACCCCAATCCCAGAGAATCAGATGCAAATAAAATAAAATGATTCAATACATTTGAAGGTATGCTAAAAACTATAAATACTATTATTATTTTTAGTTCCATGATTTCTATCACAAGTATACAGTCAGGTGTTGTTTAATGATGGAGATACATTCTGAGAAACGCATCACTAGGTGACTCTGTTGTCCAAATATCACAGAGTGCATTTACACAAATCTGGATAGTATAACCCACCACACACCTAAGCTATATAGTATAGCCTATTGCTCTCAGGCTATGACACTGTACAGCATGTTCCTGTACTGAACACTGCAGGCAAGTGTAAAACAATGGTAAATACTTGCGTATCTAAACATAGAAAAGATACAAAAAAACACGGCAATATTATCTTACGGCACCACTGTCATGTATGTGGTGGTCATTGACTGAAACATTGTTATGGGATGTGTGACTATTTCACTCTAACTGAACAGAAAAATATATGTAATTATAAACATGATAATACTTGAATTACCTGGAGAATCTGAAGATTTTTCTATGTAAGACAACTTAACGCTTTTTTCTTCATGAAGTAGCTAAGTAAGGAAAATTTTGCCACATACTTTTTGCTTTAATGGGACTGCCTCTACCCATTGCCACATTCTCCTCCCATTTCCGTCAAAGGTCTTTGACTCTCTGACCCTCCCAGATCATCATCATCATCAGGATCTTGCTCTGTCACCCAGGCTGGAGTGCAGTGGCACAATCATAGCTCACTATACCCTCTGACTCCTGGGCTCAAGAAAGCCTCTAATCTCAGCCACCTAAGTAGTGAGGACTACAGGTGCGCACCACCACTCCTGGCTAAAAAAAATAAAAAAATAAAAAAATTTGCAGAGACAGGGTCTCTTTACGTTGTCCAGGCTGATCTTGAACACCTTGCTGCAAGCAATCCTCCTCCTCTGCCTCCTAAAGTGTTGGGATTACAGGTGTGAGCCACCATGCCTGGCCTCTCCCATATTTTCTTCATAAAAGGATAAAAAGTTATATTCTAGGTGGACCCCAAGACTAAATCTTTGCCCAATGTTTGCTGATTTTTCTTAGGTTAGATTTATGCTGAGAATGAAATGACTGAAACCTTAAATAACTGGCCAATTTCAGTACTTTTAAATTATAAATAATAAAAACCTAATGAGGGCTTAACAACAGGACCACATACATGGATTGCCTTATTTTATGTTTGTTTATCATTATTATTATACTTTAGAGAAGGGGTCTCATTCTGTCGCCCAGCCTGGTGTACAGTGGTGTGATCACAGCTCACTCCAGGAGCCTTGAACTCCTGGGCTCAAGCGATCCTTCAGCCTCTGCCTTCCAAAGTGCTGGGATTACAGGTGTAAGCCACTGCACCTGGCCAGATCATCAACTTTTAAAACAGATTTGTAAATTATGCCCAGTTTTAAATCTAAGAACAGAATCAATTCCAGCGATCTCTACGTAACAATTGCTGTTTCAATTAGATAATGTAACAGCAATTGCATTACACATTCAGATGTGATCTTTAGTTTTAAGTTTGGGAACCAATTTTAAACAAAAATTCGTATATACCTGTTTAAGGAGAATTCCCAGAAGGTTCTAGGCTTTAAGTTTCCTCTGGTTTGCAGTTACTATAAACAAAGCTTCAGCTGGTTTCACTCAGCCACCCATACCACATGCATCCAAAGTCAAACTCTAAGTAGAGTTGCTTTCACAAGGTCTAATTTTTGCTATTAATGTCTATCTTTCTTTTTCTGTTTTTTTTTTTTTTTTTTTTTTTTTGGAGATGGAGTCTCACTCTTATTGCCTAGGCTGGAGTGCAATGGGGGGGGATCTCAGCTCACTGCAACCTCTGCCTCCCAGGCTCAAGTGATTCTCCTGCCTCAGCCTCCTGAGTAGCTGGGATTACAGGCGCCTGCCACCGCACCCAGCTCATTTTTGTATTTTTAGGAGATGGGGTTTCACCACATTGGCTAGGCTGGTGTTGAACTCCTTACCTCAGGTGATCCACCCGCCTCAGCCTCTCAACGTATGTCTATTTTTCTTTAAAAAAAAAAAACAACAAAATGCATATTTGTGTCAAATCATCAATATGTATCTCTAATTCTATTATGGGAATTATAAAATGAACAAGTTATGAATGAAAATATCAAGGAACAGAAGTATTGATGATTTGCTGAGTTTGCAATAAATTTATAATGAAGCTATTAATGGAATGGTGATCTTTATGCCAGGGGTGCCTGTGGAGCACAGAATATAAGATGCCTGGTGGGCTTTCTCTCACTTCCCACTTAGGGCCTTGGGAACACATCCTAGCAGGTAGCTCCCCATGTGCTTATCCCCTCCAAATTCACCTATGCGTCTCTAGCACCCAGCACCATGCCTTGTGGGCTCTTCTAAATGTGTCCTGCCTATGTTGCAGTGAAATACATCACACCAGCTGTGTGTTTTTTCACAATGGTCCACTCTCCCCTACTTCCTTTATGGATCTCAGAGATTTCTTACTGTTGTCTCCTGCACACAATCTCGAACTGCAGAAAAATCACTGTAATAGAGGGGTCCACGTGGTGGGATATCAACTTTTGGAGTTTCATTTCTTGCTGCAGGGCTTAATACAGGTGGAGTTACTGATTCTTATTCTTAAATAAATTAGGGTGACTTATGCCTCACCCCAATCCTATTGTTCTTCCAAGCCTGCTTAGAGGACCAGTCACTACTTTCCAAAGGATTATATATACCTTAGCTGTCAAATCACATTTCATACATGCCCACATCCCCGTATATGAGAATTAGGGGATTTTATGCAGATGCCTTTTAGGTTATAGTCCCCAGAATCAACTCCTACAGGAAACTAAGAAACTCTCAACTCCATCACGGATTACAAAATATTCAACTATTTCTTAACACTCAAATTCTCTAATTTAGTCTCTAAGCATAGATTTTTTGAGAACACATACAGTAAAAGTAAAAAACCTAAGACTAGTTAAGGCCATCAACTCTTGGTGATAAAGCTGAGTCAAGAGTCTTGAGTTCCAGTTACAGCTGCAACAACTACAAAGAACCAGTGCAGCTTCCCTATTTGCAAAGCTTCCCTAGTTGCAAAGCAGAAGTACAACTAAGCAGCACAGAGCACCTCTGTCTTCAACATATCCTTACATGAAAAATGAAGCATAAAATTTTTCTATTAATAGCACAGCACTGTCCGCAAGAAAAATTGTGATGACAGAAATACCCATATTACGTATCGTCCAGTAAGGCAGCCACTATCCACATATGGTTATTGAGCACTTCAATGTGCTAGTATGACTAAGAAACTAAATTTTTAACTTAATTTACATTTAATAGCCAATATAGTGTGTTGGAACAGTACAGCTGTCTAAGAAATTGCTATAAAAATTTTAAAGTACTATAATGTAAGGACAAATCTAAATATCCAATCTGCAGGCTGTACTTTCATATCAGAAAGTCCAACACGAAGGACTGGAAGTTTGGTGGTAACAACTAGGATTCACCTTTCTTAAAGCAAAAGTTAAAATCAGACATTTCCCATTCTTCCATTGATAAGATAGAGTTTAATGAAAACCATTTAGTGATGAAAGCTACCATGCTGGGACACATCTCCAGTTTGGACGAACAGAATGGGAGGCCAGTGAGTGAAAGCAAGATATTTCCCCCCAGCTACAGGAACTACAGTTTAAAGACCACTCTGAGGCTTTCCCATATCCATTGGTCTCTGTGATATTTTAATAAAAGTGATACTGAATCACCCAAAGGGATCACTATTCTTGGTTTACTGACTGCAGGAACACAAAAATGGGCTGGACCAACCAACTTTGGAAACACCTTTAATAGATGGCCTTGGACAAGGCCATAGTAGAGCACAGTCCTATCTGGAATGGCTAAGCAGGGAGACAGAGCCTGGTGCGTATCCTCCTAGCTGGTGCCACTATACCCTAATTGCAGGCAGAGCTGCTGACAAAACACTGTAGGCAGAAGACTCCGCATTTCTTCATCTTCTCTGTTACCACCTTGTCTACTCCACCATCTTCCCTCTCCCGGATACCACAACAGCTTCCTAATTGGTCTGCTTCTACTCCTAACTCCCTACAGTTCATCTTCCACACAGACGCCAGATAAGCTCATTCCTCTGCTTAAGATCTTCCAGTGACTCCTACTCAAAATAAAGTTCAAACTCCCCACCATGGCCTACACAGTCCTGTTCACCTTTGCTTCTCTTCCCACTGTCCCCTTGCTCATTCCATTCCAGCCACTCCGACCTCCTTGATTTGTTCTTCCGACAAATCAAGCTTCTTCCCCACTCAGGCACTGAGTTGAAGCGTTTTGCACTATCTCATTTTGTCTTCACAGTAATCCTGAGGTTTAAAGGAGGTAAATCCCGGACACAGAGTTTATGACAGTGAAACTGGAATTTGAATCCAGGGAAGTGACTGCTGAGCTCACAGGCTCTCCCTTCACAAGACATCCAGATGGAGCGTCCATTTAACTTCCTCACTCCTACATAGGAAATCATGCCTCTCCTGAGGTAAACCGTTCCTTTATCAAGGAAAGCTTTCACTGGACGTGTCCCCCAGCCTCAGTCAAAGTTTACTGTCACATCAACACTGTCCACAATATTCAGAACACATGGCCAACCATGAATTTCTTCTTGGGCACATGACGCCTCTGAGCCATTGATTTTCTAGGGTCGTTTAAAATTTACAGCCATTTAATTACATTTAAAACACAATTACGATATGAAAATCAAGCTGCTTTTATTTTTGTTTCAGAGCCTTATTTCACATTTATGTTATTTCAAACTTATTTTCTATGCCTTCTCTCCTGGCCATATGTGCTATAACATAATGAAATCTGTACCAGTTTGTGACACGATTGGTATTTTACAAGAGGTTGTCAAGGCATGTAAGAGCTGAGTTTTATATTATGGAAGGGGATCTCTCATATCTGCCTGCAAAATGACCTCAGTGGGAGTAGGTTTTACCTTACATAAAGTTGGGCTTACCAACTGTCTGATTAAGTCAATTTCTGTAATTGTTTCAGGCCTCAGCTTCCCCATCTCTAAAATGGGGATGATAATAGATACTTTCTCATAGAGTTGTTTTGAGGATTCTGGGTGATTATACTTGTTAACTACTTGGCACGGTAAATGCCTGCACACAGTAACTGCTAGTTTACACAGTCAGCGGGGGCTTTTTAAAAAATCCTACGTAAGTCCTCCAGTGGCACAACCTGACTGAAAGAAGTTCTCAGTGAACCAATGTATTCAATTACTAAACAACTTCCCAACAACGCAAAACGTGAAGAAGATAACAGTCAATGCTAAGCTGACTGCAAAGATGATTCACTCTGGTTGACTCTAAATCAGTTTTAAAAAAAAAAATGGCTGTCTCTAAATCCAGCTTATCTTGACTCAGTATCATCTATGTTATCACTAATCAGCATTGACTTTCTATTGGCCCTTGGCTGCTATTTAGATTCCCACCCCCCCATTAATTCTCTATTCTTACACTGCCTTTAGAGGTGGTTTCAACCCAGGAACATTAAGTGGGCTTTTTAAATTTTTTTCTTTTTCCTTTCCTAATGGGCATAGAGTAGTCAAAGCACTATCTTTGATCTTCTATTTCCCACTGGGAATTTATGAAGGCACAAGCAACAAAAAACCTCTAAAGGTCATTACAACAGGCCTTTGACTGAAAACAGCTTTAATTATGAATCTATAAAACTCAACTGAGTTACACTGGGCTTTCAGAAACACATCTGCTTTGAGAATGTATTCCTTCAAGCATTACCTTGTGCCCTCTGTAATCACTAATGCAAGACACAACTAGATCTATTACATGAATACAAATCTTCCCAATAGTTGGGGTAAATCCAACATTTCACTATTTCAGGCATTTGCCTCTTACTGAAATCCTACCACCAGAGGAAAAAGGCAGCAGCCTCCCACTGTTTCCAACACCCACTTCCAGGAGAATACCTTTTTAAAAAATGCTTACTGTGATTTTCCAAGTACATTTGCTATTTGGAGGGTACACTCCAGGAAAACCTTCACTGCCAATAAATCCAGACTCTCCAGTAAGAATGCCACCACATGTGAAAACAGGTCTGGGAACATAAAAGAAGAAAAGATAATGTAATTTGAAACATGGTCTAACAATCTGATGTTACCTTCAGAAAGGTGTAGCCTATTAATATAAATAAAAGTTAATGTTGATTAATCAATTCTTGCACCATAATGGGATCCGAAAGCTTGCTAGCTCTTAGAATATTTAAATTACAGCCTGATAAAGCATTCTGTCCAGCTGCCATCTGTCTCCATCATAATAACACAAGATTTTATATATATAATCAAGTCCTCGGCATTGTGGCAAAGTCTTGTAGGAAAATGGTAAATACATCAATTTAACTGAGAGAAGGTAAGAGCCAGGCTGAATGAAGAACACGGTTTTAAAGAAAGGCAAGCAATTGGTTAATATAAAAAAGTTTGCCGTTCCCATATTTGGAGAGATGCCCAGTTCTCCTCCCCCTTTCTGAAAATTACTGGCCATTGGCAGAGCTTCCCATCGAAAGGGAGGCTGATATTGACGGAGGCTGAAGAGGCGATGCCAACGCTGGCCACCGGGCAGGTCCCACAGCCCTGCTCCTGGGGCCGTCTCGAGGTTGGCGAAGAGTTAACTTTCCAGAGCGGCTCCCTAGGCGCCGCGCCGCTAGGGTTGTTCCCTAGTTTACGTCTCTGGGCAAAGGCTCTCCGGGAAGAAAAAAAAAAAACAGCGGTAAACCAAAATCCACATATTTGGGCCCCAGTGCTTCCCTCCGCCCCCATAGACACGAGGAGAGGGGAGACACAAGTCAGATTAAGCCCCGCCACGTGGTGGCCAAGCCAGCTGCAGGGCCATCAAGCAGGCCGGGCCGGAGACCCAGGAGGGAGCCCGCGAGCAGGGATGGGTCCCCAGGTCTGGGGCTCAGCGCACGCGGGGGTGGCGGACGCCTGCACTGCTCGGGGAGCGCTGGGTCACCCAGGCGCGCCGAAGCGGGTTGAGTAAAGCAGCCTGCGAGGTTGCAGAGGTGGAGGAAGGGAGGGGAGAGAGAGGGAGCCCGGGCGGGGGTCGCGTTACCTCTCTGGGGACTGCTGCCGCGAAAGCTGGGTGGCGGCGGCCAGCAGCAGGCAGAGTGGCGCCCAGGCGTTCGCGCCCCTCATGGCAGCGTAGACGCTCGGGGTCTGCACCCCACGGCGCGCGCGCCGGCACACACGCCCCTCCGCACCCACCGCGCTCACACTGGCAGCAGTACTGGCTCACACCGGCGCTCGGCGGCCCGCGCGCTACCTCTCACTCGCGCACCGCCGTGGGGCGGCCCAGGTAGCCGGGGGTTGCGCGGCCGGCGGGGCGGAGGCGCTTTTAAAGACGATTACGGTGCCGTCTGACTCGTCGCTTAATTTCCCCTGAGGAGCTGCTCTGGCAGCCACAGGCCACTGCTGAATATCCCGTTTGTTCTCTGGCGGCAGGAGGGGCGGCTCCAAGGCCAGAGCCGCCCCCTCTCGTGGGGAGGGCGGGCGTCTCCTCCCGGCACCCCGGGATCGACGGGTCCTCTCGCGTCCAGCCCTCAGGGACCCCGGGGAGAAGAGGAACCCCTTGCGGAGTGGCACCCCAGCGGCCCGGGCCCGGACGCCCACAGACGATTCTCAGGGAGGGCTTCGGGTTTTGCTTTGGGGAATGTTTCTCCCAGTTGCTTTTAAATAAAAAGTAATAGTGCTTGCTGGATGCTGGAAAGCCTGGGGGTCCTTCTTTGTCTCCTTCAAAACCCAGATCCAAGGAAAGAAAGGGAAAAGGAGAGAGATTTTATCATATTTTAACTTTTGTGCTTATTCTCTCTCTCTCTAGGTTATTTTCCTTTTACTGGTGTGACAATGACAAGGAAGATAGTCTCTGTGCGGGGATTTAAACGGGTTCTCAGACGAGTGATTTCTGTGTGAACTGTCATTAAATGTCAAATAATGAGGACGGAACCAAATCACCAAATCTCACCATCTCATGTCATGTTCTGAAAATGGTGTTTCTCTGCTGGCATATCTCTGTTCTTAGACCTATCCAACATCTTTCTGTGGTATTAACGAGTTAAAATTTATGGAGAATTTGTTTTTCTTAGATGAACAATTCTAGCCTTGTGGAATCAATACTCTCTTTTACTTAATTACAGGAATATAATTTTAAACATTTTGTTAAGACCTTCCCAATAACCAGGGATTAATAAAAGAATAACAGAACAGACTAGATTCATTGAGATTTTCAATTATCACCAGCCGTGGTAGATACAACTTAACTTTGGCGCCTCGAGTTGTTACTTTTAAATTGTTTTCACCTGTCTAAGCAAGACAAGTATTAAAGTAGTTCTTATCAAGACTTTATTTCTAATAATGAGCTGTTAAGAATCTAAACACGGGTGGGCGCGATGGCTCAAGCCTGTAATCCCAGCACTTTTGGAGGCCCAGGCAGGCAGATCACGAGGTCAGGAGTTCGAAACCAGTCTGGCCAACATGGTGAAACCCCGCCTCGACTAAAAATACAAAAAATTAGCCGGGTGTTGTGGTGTGCGTCTGTAATCTCAGCTACTCGGGAGACTGAGGCAGGAGAATCGCGTGAACCCAGGAGATAGAGGTTGCAGTGAGCTGAG
Organism: Rhinopithecus roxellana; assembly: GCF_007565055.1. Lineage (NCBI taxonomy): Eukaryota > Metazoa > Chordata > Mammalia > Primates > Cercopithecidae > Rhinopithecus > Rhinopithecus roxellana. Next base: position 114,620,388 of record NC_044549.1, on the reverse strand, counting down.
ATCATGCCATTGCACTCCAACCCTGGGCGACAGTGTGAGACTCCGTTTCACAAAAGAAAAAAAAGAAAACACTCCTGGCAAGGAAGTAAGTGAAACTGACTACAGGAAATATTCTGACTTTTCATAGTGAGGGAACCCTGAAGCCTATACTAGGAACCAGAATATACCGACAGGACTTAGATTGTCTTACCATTTTTTTAAAAAGTGAAGGCAAAAACATCATAAAGTACAAATTTAAAAATTCTCTACAGGCACCACACCCATTATGACATAAAAAAAAAAAAAATGACAGAATTTGGCAAACTGCTTTATATCCTGAAACACCCTCAACCCAATAAAAATGTCTTTAAAACAGCGAAGAGGAGAATAAATGGTTTATTTTGCATGCATTTCAAGAATATGATATCTAATAGCATAAGTGTTTTTACATGATTGTTTATTTGAAAGTCATAGTTTTAAATTATAAAGTGAAAATATTGCTCAATTCACTTTCTGGTAATGATTTGCAGTCCTCGTAAGCCAGAAAATACTTCATTCAGGACTAAGCTAAGCTTTCAAAATTTAAAATAAAAAACAAAGTATTAAATGTGCCTCAATAGATAGGAAACTATTTGAACTAAAATACACAACCATTTCTTAATTTATAGATTGATGGCTGTGTTCATATGCTTACTAAAGAGTTAGGATTTTAACACCAATCATTTTGTTGTTGTTGACACTCATAAGAAAGACATTGATTTTACCATGTGATTTTAGAATTTACTAAGACCCATATTATTTGCTCTTAAAAACACATATTTGACTTGGAACTACAGTTCTGACCAAAATTATAAACCTTAAATGTCCTGAGAAGTTGATGTGTTAAAATTGAGAGAGACTTGTATTAGTTTGTTCTCACGCCGCTATGAAGAAATACCCAAGACTGGGTAATTTATAAAGAAAAGAAGTTTAATTGACTCACAGTTCCACATGGCTGGGGAGTCCTCAGGAAACTTATAATCATGGCAGAAGGCACCTCCTCATGGGGTGATAGGAGAAGGCAGAAAGCCCCTTATAAAACCATCAGCTCTCATGAGCACTCACGATCAGGAGAACAGCATGGGGGAAATCACTGCCATGATTCAGTTATCTCCACCTGGTCCCACCCTTGACACCTGGGGATTATTACAATTCAAGGTGAGATTTGGGTGGGGACACAGAGCCAAACCATATCAAGACTCAAGTGCACTTTGAAGGTATTTGTGAGGTCCATCTCTGTAAGACCAGTTTCTGGACATTTGTGATAACAATTAGTATAATGGACAGGGAGCTACCCACACAGGCAGTAGAAAAGTGAAGAGAGAGAGAACAAAAGACCTGTGGGTAGATTCTTTTAAACAAAAGTGGAGTGCTGGGTGAACTGATCCTTATTATCCAGCTTCTGCAGTTACCAGGTTGCACAGAGCATCAACATCATAGGAAAATGAAAATATTCACCAATGAACTGACCACTTATAAAATTAGGCCCCACTCAAACATTCCTTGCTACATAATACTAGCATCTAGCTGGGCCCAATATGTCAACATCATTGTCAGTTAATCTCTGATTCACTCATCAACCTTGTAAACATCTGAAAATGTCGTGTAAATCCAGTGCACATTCATTCCATAGTGTGGTACTCATCTTGTAAAAATTCCAGAATTTTCGTAAGTTAGTTCACACTGGCTACGGTGGCTCAAGCCTGTAATCCCAGCACTTTGGGAGGCAGAGGTGGGCGGGTCACTTGAGCCCAGGAGTTCAAGACCAACCTGGCCAACATGATGAAACCCTGTCTCTACCAAAAATACAAACATTAATTGGGTGTGGTGACGGGCATCTGTAATCCCAGCTACTCGGGAGGCTGAGGCACAAGAACCGCTTGAACCCGGGGGCAGAGGTTGCAGTGAGCCGAGATCGCAGCACTGTACTCCAGCCTGGGTGACAGAGCGGGATTCCGTCTAAAAAAAAAGTTCAGTGTTTTTTGATGTCTGTAAACATACATTAGGAACAAATGTAGACCTTCCTCTTTCCCCTGCCCCACCCCAACACACCTCTCTGCCAAGAATAAGATATTAGAGAGGAATTGTACTGGTCAGATTTCTTAGCTACAAACAACTGAGTCCACTCAGAATGAGTCCCCTCTTCTGGTTCAAGCAGTAAAAGCAGAAAGTTCACATTACCATCAAGAGAATCATAGAAACAGTCTTAAAGCTCATTTTCCTGGAATAATAGCCAAAACCTCGCCTCAGAAATGGCCAGTGAGAACTCTATTGTCATTATTGCCACCAAGACTAAGCACTAAATGCAGGTACTTGAACTGAATGCAGTCGCCACTGTTGTGAGCACTTCAGATACATTTCTGCCTTGGGAAATTCAACCTTGCCACACTCCTGCCCCAAAGACCAGACAGCCTGTTGCCTCCTACAGAATAAGAGAATCACAGAACCTCTTTGCTCAGTGATTTCTTGATCAAACTCTCATGCAAGCCTATATGATTGGTACTGTCCATGTGACATGACTTGCAGTGTCTCAGCCACAAGGGAGGCTGGAAATTCAACAGTATTAGGAGGTGAGGTTACATAATGTAGAAATACCTCCAAATATTAAAAGGCTACTAAAACAAAATGGGCAGGCACAAGTATGATTAATGTCCATGATAGGGATCTACAAAGTTCAATTAGCCTGTCTCCCTGCTGAAGAAAGCAGCCCCAAGGAAGTCTTGATATATGAAGTTGCAGAGTTAATAGGATGTGTTGAATGAAACTAGTTCCACTCACCTATCCACCTTGGACTGGGTCAGGCATTTTGTTTGAGTCAAAGGCAACCACGTGAAAGCCGGCCAAGCGGAACACAAGGGAATCAGCTGCTTCTTGTTGGTGTGGAATGAAACTTTGTTTAGTGGAGTCCCTCCATAATGAACTGTCATTATCATTATTATCTCAGACTTTTACTGAGCATTTATTATACACCTGGAACTGTGCTAAGTGCTTTGCAAACAATATTTTGTATAATTCTCTTAACAAACTTACGGGGTAGAAACAAGCATCATCATTTTACAGGTGAACATTCTGAGATTTATAACCCAAAATCTTTTTTTTTTTTTCTTTTGAGACAGGATCTTGATCTATCGCCCAGGCTGGAGTGCACTGGTGTGATCATGGCTCACTGCAGCTGGGACCTCCTGGGCTCAAGCAATCCTCCTACCTCAGCCTCCTGAGTAGCTGGGACTACAGGCATGTGTCACCACACCAGGCTAATTTTTTTTTTTTCTTTTCTTGACAGGGAGTCTCTGTCGCCCAGGCTGGAGTGCAATGGTGTAATCTCAGCTCACTGCAACCTCTGCCTCCCAGGTTCAAATGATTCTCCTGCCTCAGCCTCCTGAGTAGCTGAGATTACAGGCACCTGCCACCATGCCCAGCTAATTTTTGTATTTTCAGTAGAGATGGGGTTTCACCAAGTTGGCCAGGCTGGTCTCAAACTCCTAACCTCAAGTAATCCACCTGCCTCGGCCTCCCAAAGTGTTGGGATGACGGGCATGAGCCACAGTGCCCAGCCTGGGCTAATTTTTTTTATTATTATGATTTTTGTAGAGACAGAGTCTCACTATGTTGCCCAGGCTGGTCTTGAACTCCTGGGCTCAATTAATCCTCCTGACTCGGCTTCTGAAAGTGCTGGGATTACAAGTGTGAGCCAACATGTCTGGTCTTAAGACCTACAATATATAAATAAAAAGCTGGGGGGAAAAAAAGCTGGGAGTTGGGCACAGTGGCTTACGCCTGCAATCCCATCACTTTGGGAGGCAGAGGTGGAAGGATCACTTGAGCCTAGGAGTTCAATGCCAGCCTGGGCAACACAGTGACACCCTGTCTCTACTAAAAAAAAAAAAAAAAATGTGTAATTAGCAGGGCATGGTGGTGTGCACCTGTAGTCCCAGATACTTGGGAGGCTGAGATGGGAAGATCACCTGAGCCCAGGAGGTCGAGGCTGCAGTGAATTACAATCCTGCCACTGCAACTCAGCCTGAGTGACAGAGCAAGAGCCTATCTCAAAAAAAGAAAAAGAAAAGCTGGGATCTGAACCCAGGCTAACTGGAAAACTCAAGGTTTTCATCAGTACTGCATTCAAATCCATCAGAGCCTTTCTGGGAATTCAGGAATGCTCAGTACACATGGAGACAGCATGAACAGACCTATGCTGTTTATCTACTCAGGATCCCTTCCTTGGGATGCCACCCTTCCCTATGTCGTGTGCTTCTGTGAGCACTGATTCCATTCACTGCTTCTCCAGCCCCAGTGGGACATGCGACCAAGGGTTGTCCAATCAGAGAGCTCTTCCTACTACTCTGGAGATGCTGCCTAAGAGGTTCTTTCCTTTTCTTTCTTCTGGAAGCAGCATGTAAGCAAATATTTTCCTGGGAAAGCACGACCAAGCCTGAGGTGACTGCTTCAGAACAACAGGTCACCCCACTTCCACGTGGCAATAAGCCTTCAAGAATTTGGAAAAGACTGTTAAGAGAACCCAGGGTTCTACCATGTCATACGGAGACAACTTGAGTGTGAGAAGAACTGTAAGGACAAGTGCTTTAAAATATTACCTTGGCTGGGCATGGTGGCTCAGGCCTGTAATCCCAGCCCTTTGGCAGGCCGAGGACAGCAGGTCTCCTGAGGTCAGAGGTTCGAGATCAGCCTGACCCAACATGGAGAAACTCCATCTCTACAAAAAATACAAAATTAGCCGGGTATGGCCGTGCATGCCTGTAATCCCAGCTACTCAGGAGGTTGAGGTAGGAGAATCGCTTCAACCCAGGAGGCAGAGGTTGCCATGAGCTGAGATCGCACCATTGCACTCCAGCCTGGGCAACAAGAATGAAACTCGTCTCAAAAAAAAAAAAAAAAAAAAGAAAGAAAGAAAGAAAAGAAAAGGAGGCCGGACGCGGTGGCTCAAGCCTGTAATCCCAGCACTTTGGGAGGCCGAGACGGGCGGATCACGAGGTCAGGAGATCGAGACCATCCTGGCTAACACAGTGAAACCCTGTCTCTACTAAAAAATACAAAAAACTAGCTGGGCGAGGTGGCGGGCGCCTGTGGTCCCAGCTACTCGGGAGGCTGAGGCAGGAGAATGGCGTAAACCCGGGAGGCGGAGCTTGAAGTGAGCTGAGATCCGGCCACTGCACTCCAGCCTGGGGGACAGAGCAAGACTCCTTCTCAAAAAAAAAAAAAAAAAAGAAAACTCAACGTGTGGCCATTGATGGTAATGAGGACCATGGAGTAAGAATTACTACCAACAACAGGTGGGGCACGGTGGCTCACGCCTGTAATCCCAGCACTTTGGGAGGCCGAGGCAGGTGGATCACGAGGTCAGGAGATTGAGACCATACTGGCTAACACAGTGAAACCCCGTCTGTAGTTTTTAGTACATTAGCTGGGCGTGGTGGCAGGCGTCTGTAGTCCCAGTTACTCGGGAGGCTGAGGCAGGAGAATGGCGTGAACCCGGGAGGCAGAGCTTGTAGTGAGCCGAGATAGCGCCACTGCACTCCAGCCTGGGCCACAGGTGAGACTCCATCTCAAAAAAAAAAAAAAAGTACTACTAACAACAATACCAAATCAAACCAAACTTCTTGGAATTGTTTTATTACGTTGACTTTTGGGGATGAACCTTTGCCTATAAAAGTGATTTGTATCAACTGTAGGTAATAGATATCTTTTTGTTAGGTGTACTCATCATATTTAAAGAACCTCATCCAACAGATTGACCCTTTTAGCCAGTTGGATGCTTTTGTAGCTAATTCATCTGACTTTCTCACCAGGACTCAGTGTTACTCATAATCATGAGTTAAGCTAAGATGGTAGTTGTCTGCAACACAGGCAATGCTATAGGGCCATTAGGGAAGTGCTGGGACATTACAAATGAGGAGAATGTCACCAAGACTGACTGCTAACAAGGGGCCAGGACTCTGGAGCAAGAAATACCAAAAACACCACAGGATATCAGCCCAGATCCCCTTTTTCCCAGACTATCTTGGGGTCCCTGTGCTCTCCTCACTCACTGATTCTCAAAGCTTGGGGCAAGAACTTGGCATCAGTGCCTGAACCCTAACCCACGCCAAGAAATGAAACTGAAGCTCTCTCCAGTTTTGCTCTATGGTCTTCCATCGTCATTAAACATCTCTTCTTCTTTTTGTTTTCAAGTAAAAATTTCCTCAAGTATAAAGGAAATACCTGCTCCTTATATAAAATCTGGAAACCATTTAAAAAAGAGAAATTAGAAAATGACCCTTAACTTTGCCACCCAAAGACAATATTAGTGCCACTGCAGTCCCCTTTCTTTCCAATATCTCTTCTATGATAAAAGTATTATCCAGGGATTTGAAGAGTTTGTTTTAGTTCCAAGTTCTTCTGGGTCTTTGCTTTTGGAAAAGCCACCAATTAAAAAAATCAATGATAATGATTTTAGTGTCAACATTACCCTAATAAGAGAGTGGCTTAGAATGAGAGGAATGATAGTGGATCTTTTTCTATCTTAGCTCCATTCACAAGTAACTTCCTGTTTACTCACTGTCTTCTAAACTGCCATTTGGAGAACACCATTCTAATCACAGGCAGAGATAACAATCTACTTCAATTCAAATTGCTGTTTATTTGTTCCTCAAGGAAAAGGTTTACATTCATTACTCGCTAAACAACTGGAATAAAAGAGTCTGTATTTCCCACGTTGGTTATGGGTTACAAGATTGCTTAAAGGTTGTACTTCTGAAAAAGGAAGCTAACTACTTAAAAGTCATTATCCAAATAAATGTTACATGCAAACAAAGTGTTTAGAACTATGAGATTGTGTAATTTACAGATTCTTTAAAGTTGTGAGCGTAACAGAGGACTAACTGCAAAATTAACATATGTGCACATACACACACACGTGTGTATATTTACATGTTTGTATATATACGCACATGTATACACATAATCATGGCTATGAACACAGTCCTGAAACCATTATATTAATAAAACTACTTTAATGTATGTGCCTTGAGTCTTATCCTCAGAATTCTGAAAACATTTTAAGTCCTATAAATGCTTTAAAAATAATCCCAACATAAGCTTTATTTTCCTAAGAAATAAGTAGAACCCTGAATATGTATTTTTTTTCCTGCCAAGATAATTGCAAAAGATCTATATGGGAAAGGATCATTCTAAGTAAATCCTAAGTGAAGTCAAAATGCTTGAATATCAAATTATATTTATTGTGGGTATTAAATGGTTATTAATTTTTAAAAACAGCAAGAGACTTACCCATTTGATTGAATTTGATAGGATTATAGCTCTTCATTGAGACTAGAGCTTTTTCTCAGGGACACTGGAATTGATGCTTCTTAACAGGGATATATTTGCCAGATGCTAATGACAGGAGTATCCTGGCCCACTGTATAGGACTAATTGTACAAATGGGAAGTTGGAGCAACAGAAGCACTGTCTCTGCCTGGAGCTGGCAGTTGTCTCTGTTTTCTCAATTGGTAATGTTTCCATTGGCAGTATCTAGAGAATTTTTTGTTTGTTTCATTTTCCTTTTACCTTGGAGGTATATTTAGGTATTATTTATATGTTCTGGGTATTCTGAGCAAAATAACAGGTATATAAATATATGTATAATATACACATACACATTACTTCCCATGTATTAGCATTTATGCATATTAGATATGGATACATGTGTAAATGTGTGTATGCATCTGTGTGTGCATCTGTGAGACAATGCTGGAGACACACACAAATTTTCACTCTTTGAAGCTCCTTTCTCTAAATTCCAGACTGACCACCCTTTTCTCCCTAAATATTTTCTTTCTAATGCTATGGCTTTTTTTTTTTAACATTCACTAAGGCTTCATTAGATTTTTAAGTCCCAGCTAATCCAAAAATCATTCCTTTTCCCTCCCTCCCTCTGTTACTCCCTCCCTCCCTTCCTTCCACAAGTTATCAAGAGCCTACTCTATGCCAAGTGCTGCACTAGGCACTGTAGATAACAGTGTTGGATAGAAGAGACCTGGTTCTTGCCCTTACTGTTGAGAATGCTCTTTAAGGTTATTTCTTCAATTAGTCTCATTCATTTTGTATTGTGTTTGTTTGGGTCTTCTGAGAAGCAGACACCATTAGAGAATTCGATTCTGCAAGAGATCAATGTGCAAGAGAGGTATCATGGGAAAGGTCTATGGAGGACAAAGGGAAGAAGGACTATGAGTAGATGGGGAGCCTCGAACTGCAATGCAGGTCTGACACCTGTGAGAGGAGTTAGGGAGAGAAAGGGGTTTGAGCTGGAAGTGCTTCAGATCATAGTGCAGGCCTGAGTAAAATACTGGCCAGGGCAATGAGAAGCTCTAGCAAAGATGGCCTGCTAGAGGAGACCTGTGTTGGGGAGGAGCCACCTGGCTCTGGTACCCCTGCCTTGTTCAGTCGTTGGCTGGGCAGCCTGGCTGCAGTATGGCTTGGCATGTGTGACGCAGCATATCCCAAGAGTGTGGGAGGTGGAAGCTGCCAGCTAATGACAGTCCTTTGGCACATATATCTTGGAGGAGATATATGTGGTACACTCCCATGGCAGTCACATGGGTGGATTTTAGGTTTTATTCTCAGAGGCAACTTTATTTTCAAGTTCTCGGTATAGATGGAAGTAGAGTGGGAGTCCTGCCCCCATGTAAAGACTACAGCTATCAAGAATTGAACTTTGTGACACTCACACAAGTTTATACTTGAGTGCTTCTCAGTTTTATGAGGGAGGTCACTACGTTTGGTTATTTCAATACTATATTGAAAGTATATGTTGGATGTCATGGTCCTTCCTGGTATCACAAATCTAGGGATATCTTTGGACTGCATTTCTCCTTCTCTTAAAGCAAAACAAAACCCCTTACAATATGATTAACAACAAAAGACTTGTAGCAGAGGAAAATAAAGATCAAGTTGTCTTAGTCTGTTTGGGCTGCTATAACAAAAATACCATATACTGAGTGTCTTAGAAACAATACACATCTCTTTCTCGTAGTTCTAGAGGCTGGGAAGTTCCAGATCAAGGTACTGGCAGATTCTGTGTTTGGTGAGGGCCTGTTTCTCATAGACAGCCCTTTCTCACCGAGTCCGCACATAGTGGAGGCAAGGCAGCTCTCTGGGGCCCCTATTTATTATTATGTTTTTGAGACAGGGTCTCACTTTGTCACCCAGCCTGGAGTATAGTGTTGTGAACACTGCTCACTGCAGCCTCAACCTCTCAGGCCCAAGCAGTCCTCCCACCACAGCCCCACAAGTAGTTAGCTAGAACTACAGGCACACACCACTACTCCTGGCAATTTTTTTTTTTTTTTTTTTTTTGTATTTTTTGTAGAGACAGGGTTTTGTCATGTTGCCCACGCTGGTCTCAAACTCCTGAGCTAAAGTGATCCCCCTGTCTTGGCTTCCCAAAGTTCTGGAATTACAGGCAAGAGTCATTGCGCCTGGCCTGGGGCTTCTTTTATAAGGACACTAATTCTATTCATGAGGGCTCCACCCTCATTCCCTAATCACCTACAGGACCCACCTCCTCTTACCCTGAGGATTAGGATTTTCACATGTGAATTTTGGGTAGACATAAACATTCAGACCTCAGCACCAAGCAGGCAAAACGAATTTAAAAAGAGAAACTACAAAACCATGTGATTATCTCTAGAGTAATTACCCAACTGCACTTGACTGAACCCTTCTCCAAGTTGTCATCTCATCAAAGATAGCTCTTGCAGATCTGAAAACTTAAGTAGTTCAAAATATCTTAACCAGAAACATACCAGGTAAATAACTCTCTACCTTCCAAATTATTAGCAGCAAACAAATTTTGTAATAGCAAAACCAACAATTAACTGAACTTTGCAGGGCATAAGGAAAATAAAGGAATCAGTAAATGTTCAGGTGGGCAGTATTTCAGATAAAGATCTGGTAGTTGGACTTTTTTTTTTTAATCTCTGCAAAAAAGCACTACAGTAACAAAATAAACTTTTTTCTTGGCTTCCAAAAAGGAACTATGAGAACATTAGACACAATAAGTAGCCAAGAAGATGATCAGATCTTCCTAAATTGTTTTTTTTCTTGAAGTCAAATCTCCACTTATCCAAAATACTAGCTCCATTACGTTCATTTTGAAACATAATGATGATTACTTTAATATTGTTTTAAGAAACAGTAAATTCCAACACTTAAGTATAACACAGCTAATTATCTAGATGCCGTCCAATACAGTAGCTACAGCATCTAGATAATTAGCTGTGTTATACTAAGTGTTGGAATTTACTGTTTCTTAGCTGCAAGTGGCTATTCAATTTAAACTTACATTAATTAAAATAAGGTTTTTAAAAAATTAGTTCCTCAGTTGTACTAGTCACATTTCAAATGTCCCAAGAGCCACAGGTCCTAGACAATGCTGGTCCAGATGAAGGATTGGACTTTTAAGCTAAATTAGCTGGTATGCTGGAGAGTCAAACAGCTTCTCACTTATAAATGGTTAAACAATGAGTTTGACCTTAGCAAATGCTTTTAACTTCTCTCTTTGCTATGAGAACTCCTTTCCCCCTTTCCTTTTTCCCTTGGTCCTTCCTTCCCTTTCTTGGTTTATTCTTTTGTTGTCTGGTGAGAAAACAACAAAACTCCTAAACATTCACAACAGGATTAGCCTTCCCCTCCCACATTTGGGCTTTAAAGCCCAAAGGAAAAGACAGATCAGTTAGAATTTCAAGATGGTGGCCGGGCATGGTGGCTCATATCTGTAGTCCCAGCACTTTGGGAGGCTGAGGCAGGTGGATTGTTTGAGGCCAGGAGTTCGAGACCAGCCTGGCCAACATGGCGAAACCTTGTCTCTAATAAAAATACACAAATTATCTGGGCATGGTGGCAGGCACCTGTAATCCCAGCTACTTGGGAAGCTGAGACACAAGAATCACTTGAGCCCGGGAGTCGGAGCTTGCAGTGAGCTGAGAATGTGCCACTGCACTCCAGCCTGGGCGACAGAGCTAGACTTTGTCTCAAAAAAAAAAAAAAAAAAAAAAAAAAAAAAAAAAGACAAAAGACAAAAGAAAAAGAAATAGTAATCAGCAGGGGATCCATACTGTTCCTCTTGGAAATGAGCTTTCACTTGGGTTAAATCTAATGCTTTAGAATTAAACAAGATCATATTATCTTAATTCTATATTTTATTTATCCAAGTAAAAAAAAAAAGACCTTAGAGTTAGAAAACATGAAAAATATATTTGAAAGTTAAGAAAAATAGCTTTAATTATATTTTCAGAGGAGTTCCAGCTACTCAGGAGGCTGAGGCAGGGGAATCACTTGAATCTGGGAGGCAGAGAGCCCAGTGAGCCGAGATCATGCCACTGCACTGCAGCCTGGCAACAGAGCGAGACACCGTCTCAAAAACAAAACATAACAAAAAAAATCAATTACTTTTTCCTAAAGACGTATTCCTAAAATTTTACAATATGTAAAAAAATGATCATTTTAAAGATGTCAGAAATATTTTTATATTTAGTATGATCAAATGTCATATATACTAGTGACACTGATGCATAGTAATATAATTTTACCCATCACACCAAATACCTAATTTTAATCAAGTAATCTTCACATGAGTAAAAACATTCATTCATGGCCGGGTGTGGTGGCTCACACCTGTAATCCCAGCACTTTGGGAGGCTGAGGTGGGCAGATCACGAGGTCAGGAGATCGAGACCATCCTGGCTAACATGGTGAAACCCCGTCTCTACTAAAAATACAAAAAATTAGCCGGATGTGGTGGCGGGAGCCTGTAGTCCCAGCTACTTGGGAGGCTGAGGCAGGAGAATGGCGTGAACCCAGGAGATAGAGGTTGCAGTGAGCAGAGATCGCCCCACTGCACTCCAGCCTGGGCGACAGAGCAAGACTCTGTCTTAAAAAAAAAAAAAAAAAATTCATTCAGTTTATCAATTGTGCAGCATGTGTGAATCTTAACAATTATAGATCAAGATGTCTCAGAAAGGGAACTTTCTTTATTCCTCTATAACTGAAACTAAACCATCTCTCAAGCCCCAGATAGCAGAAAACTTATTCTTGCCAATTGACTCTAAACTGAATCATTTCCAGATTCTTCTCAGTTTATTTTGGATTATAACTCAGGCAATTCAGTCATATCCTGGGTTGGTGCACTTCCCTTCTCTTCCCCTTCTCCAAGGGGCAATCTCATTTATTCATTCATCAAATATTTATTGAGCTCCTCTTACGCACCAGGAACTATAGTAGTGGGGGGTATAGAAGTGAAGAAGAAAAATTCTTACTCTTGAGGAGCATATGTTCCAATGGGAAGATGGACAATAAGGAAGCAAACAAATACATGAAAAATATCTTCAGTGATAAAAACTCTGTAGAGAATTAAAACAATGTGGTGTGATAAAGAGGCCTGGGTGAGCAGGGAGTCCTTACTGTGGTAGTATTTAGACTGAGAACTGAACAATAAAAGAATAAGAAAGGGAAAAGAGCCCTTCAGGTGAAGGGAACAGCAAGCAAAAAGACTCAAGTCGACCGTGAGAAAGAGCTTGGTTTGTAAAAGGTTTCTGAAGGCTTCTGAAGGCTTGCAAGGTCTCCAACCACTAGCAAAAGGGACGCTGCCCCTCCTCCCTGACCCTGAGCAAAGCATGAGGCTGCCTCAATAAAACAGGGACCTGGGAAACTAGAAAATTCTAGGAAAAAAAAATTCAACATTATCTTAGAGTTATATTATACAAAAATAAAAACTCTTTGATAAACTTGTGCATTTCTTAGCTTTTATTTTCCATTCCTCACCTTGCTTATTTTTGGTTTTTAGTAGAAAATAAAAAGGGTAGTAGGAAAGTCTAAATAGAGCTTGATAATAGCATAATTTGAAGAAAGACACAAAAGGACCCTTTTTCTTTGATGGGAGCATTGTCTTTCTTGCCTCAATTGAGCACCTAAAAAGACAACACATATCACAGAGTTGCTTGGGACCTCCTTTATGTTAATGTGATTTTTAAAAACATGTGTCACAAATGAATGAACTAATGTATTCTTTATATTATCTTTTTTTTTTTTTTTTGAGACGGAATCTCACTCTGTCGCCCAGGCTGGAGTGCAGTGGCACTATCTCCGCTCACTGCAAGTTCCACCTCCCAGGTTCACGCCATTCTCCTGCCTCAGCCTTCCGAGTAGCTGGGACTACAGGCACCCACCATCACACCCGGCTAATTTTTTGTATTTTTTAGTAGAGACGGGGTTTCACCGTGTTAGCCAGGATGGTCTCAATCTCCTGACCTCAAGTGATCTGCCTGCCTCGGCCTCCCAAAGCGCTGGGATTACAGGTCTGAGCCACCACGCCCGGCCGTATTCTTTCTATTCTTAAAAATTTTTTATTCCTTGAGGATGTGTCATCTATCCATTCCATTCGTCCATCTGTCCGTTCATCCACCTGTTGGGCAGATTTAATTGAGCATCCAAAGGTGGGCTCCTTTTCCAGTCAGTCTTCTGTGATTTCTTCAGCCCTCATTTATCTCTCTTCCCTCAGAATCTCTATAGCTCTTTCTTCACACTGCACAATTTAGCACCTTATGATGTGTTGATGTACATTATCCATTCTGATCATCACAAAGGTGGCAAGAATTAGGGTAAATATTGCCGTATTCCTATTTTACTAATGAGGAAGCCATGGCCCAGAGTATTGACGTACATGAATATTCTGTTATTCTAGTAAATATGCATCTGCCTACTTTCTTACAAAGTTAAACATATACTTTTGACTTGGAGATCCCACTCCTAGGTATTTGCCCAAGAGAAATAAAAACATATGTCCACACAAAGACTTGTACACAAATACTGATTGCAGCTTTATTCATAACAGCTAAAAGCTGAAATAGCCCAGGTGTTTATCAATATAATAGATAAACAAGCTGTGGTATATGTATACAATGGAAAACATTACGCTGGCTGGGCTAGGTGGCTCACGCCTGTAATCCCAGCACTTTGGGAGGCCGAGGCTGGTGGATCACTTGAGGCTGGGAGTTTGAGACCAACCTCGCCAACATGGTGAAACCCCATCTCAAGTGAAAATACAAAAATTAGCCAGACGTGGTGGCTGCACCTGTAATCCCAGCTACTTGGGAAGCTGAGGCAGGAGAACTGCTTGAACCCGGGAGGCAGATGTTGCAGTGAGCTGAGATCATGCCACTGTACTCAAGCCTGGGCAACAGAGCAGGACCCCCAACTTAAAAACAACAACAACAACAAGCAAACATATATATACACACACCCACACACATATATAACTGAGGTGGCCCTACCTGTGGCCTGGCCTTGGTAAACACTGGGACAGAGTGGTGAGTTGGTGGTAGAACAGGAGAGGAGAAAAGGAGGCAGGGACTATGTCTGGGTCTGTGGGTAAGCCAGGGGTCCCTGAGAGTCAGGGAACCTCTCAAGACTGCAGCACTTGCTGGCTTCCTTCAGAGGCCGAGGCTTTTCAGTGGGAAGGAAGTGAAAATGTTCCCAAAGTGTGGACTCCAGAGAAGATGGCTGCTTACAAGTGAGATGATAGAAATCGGTCCTTCTGGAGGATCTGACTTGGTGCTGATCACATGGAGCCCTATGGTGTCGAGCTGCTCCAGATTCCTGGTGACAGCAAGACTGGTCAGGTTTGTTGTCAATGCTTCCTTCTTGTAAGAACAGTGCCCAGATTGTCCTTTTGGACTCTTAGAGCAAGTTGTCCTGATGAGGATAGCTCCACCCGTCTCTACGTGGGAGCGATGACTCAGGCCACAGTTAATCAGAGCTTCACCTTGCCTAGCCACGGGGATTTCCTCAGGGGCATATGACTGCCACCTCCCCATAGCCACTGGGATTCTGTGAGACATTTTCAGAAACAGTGGCATGTGGTAGTATTCTTTCCTCTAAAGTCAAGACCTGAGACAATATAGGATCAAATCTGCTGTCACCATCTTGAGAGCACTGGAGCCACCTCAGAAGAAATGAATGAGAGTCAGAGACAAATCAAGTATTGAAGACAGTGCATGAGCCCTCGATCCAGCCATGCCTGACAGGTCTACTCTTGGGCGTTTTTTTTTTTTCCTCACTCAGTTCCCCAACAATTTTATTTCTTGCTTAAACCCACTGGGTGGGGTCCGGTTTTCTGTTACATGAGGCTGAAGTTGGCAAGTTCCTGTTACTGCCTTTATCTGGAATTCCCCTATGTGGTCACATCCCCATCTACTGGCAAAGACCTTCATCTCTTTCAAGACTCACGTTAAGCACTGACCACCTGTATGCCTTTCCTTTCCGCTGCCTCTCATGGAACTGATTCCTCCTTTATATTCCCCCATTGTACTCTGTACACACTTTTATCATAGCACCTAAATTATTTGAAACTCCTTGTTTCTAAGGGTATGGGTCCTTCTCTATAAGGTCGTAAATCTGTTGAAGGTAGGGGCTATTTGTGGGCTTTTGTGTCTTCAGAGTCTAGCCCAGTGTCTGACACATGGTAGGTTTATGACTAGCATTTGTTGCATGAATGATGAATGAATGAGGCAAGAACCTGCCTCTAAGTTTTTTTAAATAAAAGATATTCACATCTCAGCGGGTAGACACAGTGAGGCCTTGAAGAACTTGGAATGGATAATGGAAGGAACTAATCTACTCGTCAGTTGGTATGTCTCAATATCCTTCGGCATCACTTAACAATGGGACTTCCAGGCCAGGAGAATGACTCATGCTTAGGAGCAGAAAGTTCAGAGCTGTTTAAATGCTACCTGTACCCAGCACTGATATTTGTAGCAACTATTGCCAAACTGCTCCCAGGTGGGGAGTTCAGTGGGCAGCTCTGGAGAACCAGAGGCATAGAACTGAGGACATGAAATGGGAGCTGATGAAGCAGTTTCTAAACATTTAATACATTCTTTTTGATCATTTGAATTTGTTTCTTATAGGCATTTTTTTCTCTCCATTAATATGAGAAACTTTGTGGGGTTATAAATATGACCAATAGTGTTACAGCAGACAGCTGGTCAGGCGTGAGCAGGGCAGGAGAGGGTTCCCCACACACACACACCAGGAATGTCAGGTGACCACCAGGTGATAGGCAGGCAGTTTTGTTAACCGTCTCTCTAAAATAATAATTGGTCACAGCCAGTGCCAGGAGAAGGCAGTCTCCTAAGAGAAAACACCTGAAACTGGTGATCAGCAGCTTCCGGATGAGATCTCAGGAGCGGAGCGAGGGGGCTCAGGCATGCGCATTAGGAGGCAAAATGGCAAAGTTTAACTGGCATATGATCTTCTTCTAGGAATGCTAGACTGTTAAGGGGAGAGCTTCTCAAGTAAGCATGCATATAACTCCAGTAAACACACTGCGTGTGGCCCCTCCCAAGCATGCGGGCTGCCCACCCCAAGGGAAGACTTGGGAGAAGTAAGGCAAGACCCCGGAAGTATGCCGACATATGAAACCCCAGATCGAAAAGTCAAACTGTGCACTTGATCTCTCAAGTCGCCCGCTTGGCCTCTTCCAAGTGTACTTTTCTTCCTTTCATTCCTGCTCTAAAGCGTTTTAATAAACGTTCACTCCTGCTCTAAAACTTGCCTCTGTCTCTCCTTCCACCTTATGCCCCTCGGTCGAATTCTTTCTTCTAAGGAGGCAAGAATTGAGGTTGCTGTAGACCTGTACAGACAGGGATTTGCTGCCTGAATAAAATTAGATTAATAGATGTAGACAGAAAATATTTGAAGCATCACATAATTTTCTAAAATTATCTTTAAGACAATCCTTGTAAATAGGCCTTCTTAACTGTCATGTTTTGGTGTACTGATGTTACTGGTAGAGCTCTTGACTGCAAATTGTCCAGGTTCTTGGTGTTTTGAAGAAAGAATTGGACAAAATGCACAGCAAAGCAAGGAAACAATGAGGCAACGAAAGCAGAGAGTTATTGCAAATGAAAGTATACTCCACACTGTGGGAATGGGCCTGAGAAGCAGCTCAAGGGCCCCGGATACAGAATCTTCTGGGGTCCAAATACCCCCTAGAGGTTTTCCATTGGCCACTTGGTGTTCACCTCATGTAAATGAATTCGTAGCCCGCAATCATTCTGGAAAGCAACCAATCAAAGGCTAAAGTGAAGCTACAAAGTTGCACTTCTGTGCAAACCAAGACTTGACCCGCAGTCAGTCTGATTGGACAGTAACCAATCAGAGGCTGAAGTGCAGTTCCAAAGTTACACTCCTGGCCAGGCATGGTGGCTCACGCCTGTAATCCCAGCACTTTGGGAGGCTGAGGCAGGCGGATCACCTGAAGTTGGGAGTTCGAGACTAGCCTGACTGACATGGAGAAACCCCATCTCTACTAAAAATACGAAAAAATTGGCCAGGCATGGTGGTGCATGCCTGTAATCCCAGCTACTGGGGAGGCTGAGGCAGGAGAATCGCTTGAACCCAGGAGGTGGAGGTTGTGGTGAGCCGAGATCGCACCATTGCACTCCAGCCTGAGCGACAGAGCGAGACTCGGTCTCAAAAAAAAAAAAAAAAAAAATTACACTCCTATGCAAACGTTTTCAATTTTCCATCTGCTGCCAGGAAAGGTGGGGTTTTGCAAAGGGAGTAGCCGCTGGTCCTTTCGGTACTTAGATGTGGAAAGTTGGGGTTTTCCTTTCGATTTAGTTCTAGGAAGTCAAGGTGAATCAGCCTTAGGTTCCCTGCCTCCAGACCCTATTCTCCTGCCTCGCTGATCTTGTTGGCTTTCCCTGTTTCCCAAATTTGAAGGTGACCAACCCCAAGCTCTATCATCTGTTAGCTAGAAGACTGGGCAAGTCATTCAACATAACAAGGTTACAATTTTAGCACCTCTTCAGTGAGACAATGAAACCATCGTCCCTACTTACATCTCATAGTTATAATGGGAGTAAATGAAAGGAGAAAAGGGAAATGAAAATTAGCTTGCATGCCTTCACATTCCCAGAATTTTTCTGCTTGTTTCATAGATTGCATCTGTCAGGATATTCTTGGTTGAGAGTGACAGAGAAAAATAATACAAGATGCATTGGCTCTCATAACTGAAAAATCTAAAGGCAGATCTACACTCATATGGTATCACTGGAATCCAGCCACTCTCTCTCTCACCTCTGTTCTCCATGCTGGCTCAATTTGCAAACATTACTGCCCCACAAGATTACAAGATGCCTGCAGCAGCAGCAGACCTCATTTGAATCTATTATCAAGGAAGTAATTATCCTTTCCCTAGAATTCCCAGCAAAACCACATTGAGTTTTATTGGCTTTGTTTGGATCGTGTACCCATCCTTGACCAAACGAAAAGATACTCTTTCTAATTCGCTAGGCTTGTATCACATGTCATACATCAAGTCAAGGGTGGAATCAACCGCACCATGATTGTATGAACTGAGACAGGTAGAGCTTCTGATCCTCCTGAGGAGAATCATGCTATAGTTACCACTTGGACGAATGGAGGCTGAGTGACAACAGATGCCCATTACCCAGATACAGCTCCTAATACCTCAGGCCCCAAGGGGGTGGTGGTAGTGGCAGGAGGCAGATGGGAGGGACAAACAGGTTTACAAGAGCATACAAACTAGAATTCTTCTGGCTTTATCCCCACCTGCCGTGTGGAAACCCCAGCCCCTCAGCTTCCTCCCAAATTGTCCTGGGTGTTCCCAGAGGCTCTCCTAACGAGGAGTTTCATGTGCACTTATAAAATAGTTCTTTGGGATAACACTCAGCACCTGTAACCTCTCTCTTCCTTTGCTGTGGTCTCCTGCCATGTTTCTGTGGCTGCCAAGACCAAAATGCTCACAGTACCGGTGCTGCTGCTGCTGTCTAAATGTTCCAGAAGCAGCAGAGACACTGTGTATACTGTTGAAAGGAACAAACCCTTCAAAAAATGGTGTCTCTTCCCACTTCTCCAAGTGCCTTGAGGACAGTACCCTCACTCTCATTTCTGTCACCCACTCCCTCCTACTTGATAGATGGGGGCCAGGAGTTGTGTGCCCACCCAATGGGTAAGCCAAGAGATGGGGCTAGGAGACCATTATTTGTGATTGTAAAATCAAGGATATGGAGCCGTAGAGCCAAGGGCAATTCCTGGATGTAGTGCCTACTCAAACCCCAGCTCAGAGCCCAAGTACAGGAAGTGAATGAGGGGAGCAGATGTTTGAGGAGCACCAAGCTGGAGAGATGGACTTGAGCTTGAGTTGATTGCCTGATTAGTATCACACAGCTTCTCTCCCACAGCTCCTGGTATAGGCTGGTATTCCAAGAGGGTCTATGCTTATTGACTTGGCCACAGAGATTTTAGTTAAAAACAGGCCTGTGAGTTGTTACCTACTTTTTCTTGCTGCCCTCTTGCACTATGAGTTCCAGAGGCTGAGCTAGCCATGAGCCAACGTGATAGACTACTGAGAACATGATAGACCTTCAGTGCTAGCTTTTATTGACCTTGGACCAGGCCCAGTGTCCCAACTCTTTCTCCCCTAGGTGGGTGTTTCCCGGGGGCTCCTTTCTTCTTCATGGAAATACATGCCTGGGAAGGGTGGTAGCAGTGAAGCTGACCACCCTGCTGATCCTCCAGGCAGTCTTCAAACACTGAAGAATGGACGTTATAAATGCTAATACCAACTGAGAGCTTGCTATGTGGCAGGCAGAATTTTAAGGATTATACATGTATTGTCTCATTCTCTCTTTACTGTGAGTTAGGAGCTATTATTAGCCATAGTTTAGAGATGAGGTCACTGAAGCAAAGAAAGGTTTAGTGAATGTCACTATACCTTGTCAGATATTTGTCTGTCTCAATCACTGATATATTTCCAGTGCTCAACACTGATGTATTTTTAGTGCCTGACTTTTTATATGTTATTGTATTTTATTTTACAGAGACAGAATCTCACCCTGTTGCCCAGGGTGGTCTTGAACTCCTGGCCTCAACCCATCCTTTCATCTCAGCCTCCCAGAGTGCTGGGATTATAGGCATGAACCACCGCACCTGACCTCAGTGCCTAACTTATAGCAGTTATTCAGTAAATGTTTATTGAATTGATGGAAGGTTGAGTGGGTCCTGTGGTGGGCCTCCCTGATCTTGCATTCAGGACCAAGGCACTCATTCTCTCAGCTGCCAAAGGCTCTTACCTGGCATCTGTCCAGGAATTTCCCACAGAAGAAGTTTACAACCCTTTCCCAAGGACAACACCCAATGACTGATCTATGCTGGAGATAAAGGACACGTCCCAATTTTGGAGGACTGAAAAGGCCACTCCAGTTCTAGCTGAGGATGGAATCATCAGTAGAGGCATCTGTTGCATCTGCATGGCAGTTCAGCCTCTCTCTCTGCCTGGCCCTGCTTCCCTCGCTTCTTTATGGGTGTCATTACTGACTACACCCGTCCGTGAACTACTTGCCCATGATCTCCATCTCAGAGTCTGTTTCCAGGGAAACTGACCCAAGGCAGTTGGAATGTGTTATTCACACAGCCTTGTGGCTCCCACCTCAATGCTCTCTATAGACTGGCTCTTTCTCTGAAGCCATTTAAGGCAACATGGCAGCTGCTTGCTCCCAAATACACTGTTGTGAGAACCTATGCTGTCCTCTCTGACCAGGAAGTTCAAGAAGATGCCATCTCTTATCCCTGCTGTTTTCACTAAAGCTGGACTCCTTGTTCAGCCCTGCAGCTGGGAATGGCTCTCGCCATCATGCCCCAGTGCAGATCCCTGCCTAGGCCACAGCGATAGGTCAAGACACACAGAATGATCCTTCTCTCCCATAGAACTCTCTCAGGAGCTCCACCCCTGCTTTGTGGCACTTCTATATGCCCTCTGCCAGCAACACTCTCAGGCCTTGCCAGTGGCCAAGGCTTCAGTGACCAGTACCAGTGTTCCCCCAGTGAAGTAATGGCACCCTTGCCGTTGGTTCAGTCTTTGCCTACCTGCGAGGTGAATTTCCTCAGAACTCTCTTGTTCTCTCTTCCCATCTGCCTGTTGTCGGGCCACATTCTGTATACTTGTGAACCACAGAATGGGTCTACTTCCTCCCCTCTGCTCCTTTATAAATTTTCCTGACTCTCCACTCCCCTTAACTCTCTCTAAGAACCACCAAGCTCTGCAAAGAGTATTGAATTTGTTGAAGCCAGGGAGGAGGAGAGGTGTAGGAAGAGACCACATGTGTTTATAGAGACAAGTCTCAGACAACATCTTCTCATCAACTTGATGAACCTGGCTTCTTTTCTTCATCGTCTATGAAGCGGGGATGCTTCGTTAATTGGTTAGGATAATTCAGTAAGGGAATGCACACAAAAAATGCACCCTTGGCATTGTGCCCAGCATGGGGTGAATGTGCCATAAGTGGCATTTGTGCCAGTTACCAGACTTTGGTTTCTTAGTTCCAAACCCACCCTTCTAAGCTTTGTGAACTGGGACTCTGCAGATCCCATTCTATTTTACCAGCTGTTCCCTGTCGGGCTTTGTTAATAGGGAAACCAGAGGGAGGCTGTGAGGCTGGAGGAAGGGAAGGGGACTTGCTCTTCCCAGTGGACGTGTAGCTACTTCCTATTCCCATGAGCATCACATCAGCAGCTTCTGGATCCAGTTTGCAGTTTTTCCCTCACTTGTGGGACCAGTCTCATTGCACACCACCCCCAGCCCCCACCACAACCCCCAGAAATGTCAACTCTAACCTGTTGTGCCCCAAATGTCCTATGTCGCTCTTTCAGCTTGTTCCCGCTTCCCCCATCTTTAGGAATGGTAGCTATTTCTCTTATTATCTTTTCAGTTACCTAGTGAACAACTGGTGTGGCTTCTGTCTCCTGATGGGACTCTGATGAATATAGCATAGTTTTTGTATTTTATGAATGAGGAAACAAAGACTCATGTTGGTTAATGAATTCCTCAGGGTCACAGAGTTGGTAGGGAGCTCTTTAGGATTTGAATGGAGGTCTATCTGATGCCAGAACTGGGGCCTTTTATACTGTAGAACACAGCTGAGATAAGCCATGTTGCTCTCGCTCCAGGACACTGTCACTTTTTCATTCCTTCTTTGGCCTCACCCAGTGAAATAGGTGAGGATGTTCTCCACCCTCTATCCTGGGCCTGGAACTACGGATGAAGCACAGCTGCTGCATGGTTGAAAATGTGGCATTGAATGCCCCTGCCTCTGAAGACAGCTTCCTCTCTAAGATCCTCTATTGAAGAAAATGATTCTAACCAACTTTTGAAATGTTCATTAAGTAAAAAGGAATTAATCATAAATCAGTTATGAAACTCTCAGATGCTAGTGAATCGAAGAGAATTCACTAAGGGTTATAAAATTATCTTGACAGAAACAGATTCCCTAGTCCTGACCCAGAATTCTGTGAAGAGAAGAAAAACCCTCAAAACACTGCTATTTTGACTTCACTTTTATTTTAAAAGAAGTTTCATGGAGTACTTTCTGATGGAAGACAGGTGGTCAGAGAGAAGAAAGGGAGTCAGGCCAGAAGAGAATCTTTCATATCAAGCAAGGATGGACTACTCATCTTTTAAAGACGAGAAGCCGGCATTCTAATAGACTAGTTGGGGAAAGGCACAATGACATTACTGGGAATCTGGCCAAAGCAGGAACTATTACTGGATGTTTCTGACTTTGTTCGGAATATTCCTGGAACTGAATGTCTTTATAAAGCCATAGAGATATAATTTTTTTCTAATATGAAGAGCACCACAGTCCATTAACAGAAATTGATTTATATTTTAATTTAACTTAATTAGAAATAGTATCCCAAAGAAAAACAAGTGAGTTGTCAAATAATCATTGTCTAGAAATAATGAGTAATGTTATTAGACAAATGGAAAAAGGCCGTTCTGTTTATGAAAACAGAAAATACAGTCCAAGTCCTGGATCATTACCTAGGAATGAGGGCAGAGTTCTCATTCCAGTCTTGATAAGTGGCAATGCTTGATATTTTTCTGCTGGGAAAAACAAAATAAAGTTAAAAAAAAGTCATTTTTATAAATGTGAAGAACTAATTTTGTGTTATCAAGAAAGAATGTTCCTAGGAAAATCACTTATAAATATAATTTTTGTAAGAAATAGATTCTCAGAATAATGCCAGAGACTTGAACATTCAGAATTTATTAAATATTAAGCGTTGCCAAGTAAAAGCCAAGAAAGGTAAATGTTTCCCCTATCTAGGTGCTTCTCTCTAGTATTCCAACATTTCATGTTTTCATCGACTATATTCTACCTGGCTATTTCTAGGAGGTTCCTGTTGTTTATGCTGTTTACTCATTACTGAATGTAAAGAAAGAAAAATGACAGAATCCACTGATTTTTCTGCCCCCCTGACAGCTTCCTAAAGTAGTGTATTTTACAAGCTTTTGTAAGACTATTACTAAGAGCACTGTTAGAGTATTTCCTAAAATTATTATTATTTTTTCATTCTTCAAGTAAGCAATGGAAGCCATGGCAGTGTGGGGTCCTGGATAAGATCACAGTCTTCAATGGCCCACATATGTGTGTTTGGAAACTTGGTTCAACCACTCACTAGCTGCATGACCTTGGGGAGATTACTTAACTTCTCTGAGCCTTAATTTCCTCATCTATAAAATGGGGTAATGAAAGTAGCCACCTCTTTGGACTGAAGAGTAAATCAAATTATCTACTTGGTACACAGTATGTGTGTGTCATTCCATGGGGGAGTTACTATTTAATAAGAATGCGGGGGCCCAGAACAGGATTGGAGTGAGGGTTATCTCTTGCTAAGGCATCAACTGTGTATGATAAAGAAACACACCCATGATCCATGATAAGTGATACTTTAAAATTTTTATTGTATTTATTTAAGGTGTACTACTTGATGTTTTGTTATAAATATATATCATGAAATTGTTACTATAGTCAAGAATATAAACACATCCATCATCTCACGTAATTAACCATTTTTATGTGTGTGGCAAGATCAACTACATTTGCTCTTTTAGCAAAAATTTTAAATACAATACAATATTATTAACTATAGTCCTCACTTGCATATTACATCCCCAGACTTGTTCAGCCTACATATCTGCTGCTTTCTATCCTTTGACCTAGATCAAAGGATAGAAATCCCCAATTGCCTCCTCCCTCAGCCCTTAGCCCTCCCTTGTATCTCTGTGTATTTGAATTTTTTAAAAAATAGATTTTATTATACCCTAAATATTGACTTTTTAAATTGACACTTTCGTTCATTCACTTATTTATTCACATTTATTGATCCCTTACTGCATAAGAAGAGCTTACAAAATGTTAGGTAAGCTACAACCCACATCCCCAAGAAATTTAAAGTGAAATAAGGGCATGTGAGGAAGATCCAAATATCTTAGATACAGAAGATAAGGAGGGACATTAGAGTGAGACAAACAATGAGTGCTAGAGGTTCTTAGTATGAAGAGTTGTGAGGTTCCTAAAGCCAGAGAAGATCAGTACAGGCGGGAGGGTTATACTAGGGCTTAGCAATGGCCATTTCAGGTGGAGGAAATAACATCAGCCCAGAAATGGAGATAGTTAAGTCTGTAGTTTATGTGGGGAACAGTGATTAACCTGTTTGGCTGAAGCATGGGGCCAGGGGAGTGGAGAACAGAAGGAAATTGTCTTAGTTCATTTGGACTGCTGTAACAAAATACCACAGACTGGATAGACTATAAACAACAACAGAAACTGATTTCTGCCAGTTCTGGAGGCTGGGAAGTTCAGCATCAAGGTGCTGGAAGGCTCAGTGTCTGG